>NC_136003.1:31398451-31538451 GCF_048128805.1 Centroberyx gerrardi | reverse complement strand
TGACAGAGTGTGGCATTGATATCAGAGCAGCCTCAGTGTACTCAGGAGTGTTCACACAGATCTTTAAAGAGGAGTGTGGGCTGTACCAGGAAAAGGTGTTCTGCTTTGTCCATCTGAGCATTCAGGAGTTTCTGGCTGCTGTTTATGTCTCTCTGTCATTCATCAACACTGATGTCAATCTACTGTCAGAACCACAATCAACATCCTGGTGGTCTACACTATTAAGAAACAACTCAAAAGTAAATCACCTCTACCAGAGTGCTGTGGACAAGGCCTTACAGAGTCCAAATGGACACCTGGACTTGTTCCTCCGCTTCCTCCTGGGCCTTTCACTGGAGACCAATCAGACTCTCCTACGAGGCCTGCTGACACAGACAGGAAGTAGCTCACAGGCCAATCAGGAAACAGTCCAGTACATCAAGGACAAGATCAGGGAGAATCCTTTTCCAGAGAGAAGCATCAATCTGTTCCACTGTCTGAATGAGCTGAATGACCGTTCTCTAGTGGAGGAGATCCAACAGTACCTGAGATCAGGAAGTCTCTCCACAGATGAACTCTCCCCTGCTCAGTGGTCGGCTCTGGTCTTCATCTTACTGTCATCAGAAAAAGAGCTGGACGTGTTTGACCTGAAGAAATACTCTGCTTCAGAGGAGGGTCTTCTGAGGTTGCTGCCAGTGGTCAAAGCCTCCAAAATTTCTCTGTAGGTGCATATATAACAGGACAGATTAAATAAATAAAATATGTATTTTTTTCTGAAGTAAAAAAAAAAATATCCCAAATTACTGTTTCTGTCTCATCAATTGTTTTCCAGGCTGAGTGGCTGTCAGCTGTCAGAGAGAAGCTGTGAAGCTCTGGCCTCAGTTCTCAGCTCCAAGTCCTCTAGTCTGAGAGAGCTGGACCTGAGTAACAACGACCTGCAGGATTCAGGAGTGAAGCTGCTCTCTGTTGGACTGGAGAGTCCACACTGTAGACTGGAAACTCTCAGGTCAGTATTCCAAAACCTGTTCAACACATGACCATTTAAATCCTGATTTACATATAGGTTACTTTAAGTGAATAAATATGGGCCAGATTTGTCTAAAAATTTCAATAAAAGCACAAATGTATTTCACGACTTGAAAATAAACAAGGATGATCATGAATGTATTTTTCACAAACAAATACCACCCAACTTGAATAAATGTGAAACAATTCCACAGTATATTTGCAAGTTGGACGTTTTTTTCAGTTATATATTATGTCATTATTATATGTAATTATTATACAGTATATTATATTATGAAAATTATGTCATTATCTACTCACCCTTGTGCCAGTTGAGACAAGTGAAATTTGTTAATCCATTACAATCCATAACAAACAGGGAGGTTGCCAGCACAACTCCGTAGCAGCCTCTCTAACACCGTAAAATTACTCTATACAGTTTGTGCAGCATAATCCCAGTCTTCTGAAGCTGACGATCGCACTGTGAGTGAAAAAGACCTATTTTAACACCATTATTTAGCACAGATCTTCACTACAGCTGTTGTTTAAAAAAAAAAAAAAAACCTTCACGCTTGCACGCATCCTCGTACGTTCATGTGAATCTTCCCCAATTCCGTGTTTACACTGACATGTCAGGCATTTTCACCAGCATATAAACGCACCACACATTTGTGGATTGAAGGTCTAGAATAGTCTGAAAAACCTGCAAACTAATCCAATCTAATCCACACGTGTCAGGTGATTTGTGAATGCAGATTCGACAACCTGTAAATAAATACAAAAACTTGTATGTTTTTTTATGTAAATATGCACATGAAGCACTTCCAATTAAATTTTTATGATATTAATATGTAACATTGGAAAAATAAACTTCCAACTTGGAAATATTAAATATATCTATTTAATACTTGTTTCACATTGATTCAAGTTGGGTAGTAGCCTATTTATTTGTAGAATTGTTTGATATTTATTGTGTGGCAGTTGTTTGTACACAGGAAAATACACTTGTGATCATCCTTGTTTATTTATGAGTCGTGATATACATTTGTGAAACTTGTTTTGTGCACTTATTTTTTAGACAAATCTGACCCCATAAATAAACATCTACATTGTGTAAGATTTTCTCTGGTAATGTAATTTTCAAACTAATTGTGATACCAACGTGCGAACTACCATGTCCATGTCTAGATTTCATTATTTCCTCTCCTTACTGCCTCTGTTGTTGAAACCTAAAATACCAGAAAGAACTTTCTGTCACAAATTGAGTCAAAAACATTTCAAACCAATTGGACCAAATGAAAACACAAAGCAGATCATGGGATCAACAGTCTGTACTGGAGATAATTATAGATTTCCCTAGCATTTGACTGCATTATCACAATTAAGAGCAGTGTACTAATGAGAAAATCTAACATGTAACTTGTCCCTTTAAGGACACACACATACATTTTGATAACACTGTATTGACATAACGGTGTTAGAGAAGACGCACTGTGCCGGGACAAAGGTCCCGGGGATGCAGAGGTACCGTTGTGTTAGTGTTATCAGCCTCAGGAATCCTACTTGGTTGGCTTTCCACCAGTCCAATGGATTTGTATCAAGTGGTGGAGGCATTTCTTGGAAGTAGCCCTCCACTTCGGTTCCATGGTCATTTGTGCGGTTGGGCCGGCTGCGATGACGCAATTTAAAAAGTTGTTAACCGTTAAGGTTAATAAATCGATCATCAATTTTTCTTGAACATCCCTAATCATTAGAATCACTTTTTCTCATATGTTTTGATCTAGACGGAAGCAATTCTTGCTCTGGTAGATGCATAACCCCACTTGGCGATGAGGCTCTTTGGCAGTGGTCTGGTTAGGGGTCCAAGCACGCAGTGCTGGGACCCTATGGTATTTGCTGGAATTCTTCTTCTTCTTCTTCTTCTTCTTCTTCTTCTTCTTCTTCTTCTTCTTCTTCTTCTTCTTCTTCTTCTCTTCATTTTTTTCTTTCTTTAGGGGTCCAGACAGAGGTGCTAGAACCCTATTGTATTTGCTGGAATTCTTATTTTTCTCCGCTTACATTGTCTGACCCCCCACTACTCGCTATTCATAGTATTCTCATGATTGTCATATGCATGTCCTACCAATATGGCACTTTACAATACACACAGCTCATTGGCTGTTTTTGTCATTTGAATGTAATCACCTGTTAAGTTTTTACAATCACCTGTTATTTTCCTACCAAGATGGCCACGTGGTGATAGAACAGAATACTATGAATAATAAGTAACTTGAAGTTTTGGCCAATAACTTCTGCAGTGCTTGTCATACATATTGGATTTTCCACCATTTTGAATAAAAAAAACCCACTTTTTTCGCAACTCTTCCTAGGCCGTTCATCAAGTGTATTTGGTATCTAGAGCGCCTGATATGAGTTGTGATGAGTAGTGTGTACCACGTATCTAGCAATGCGAGTTGTCTGCCTGAGTTAGCTTTGCAGGCTTTGTTTAGATAGATACAGAGTTCAGTATGGCATCTAGGCTCTGATCTTGTCACTCCCTGTGAGCATATACCTAGCTAGCCAAATGAGAGAGCAGGGAGTGAGGATAGGGAATTTACTCCCCAAAGCCGTGTCAGATACAGAGCCGGACACCAGCTATTCTAATCATAATCCTAATTCTAATTCTAATTTGAGTAAAGTCAATCTAACTTTATGTGGGACCTTCTATGTGTGGGCCAGGCACTAGCCGCCATGTGGCCATTCCCCCTCTAGGCACGTCCGACCACTGAAGGGCATACACTATCTAGTGAAACAATCTGCATACCCAGCAAGCTGCAGAACAGCAATGGCCCATCTCAGTCAGGACAACTCACATATTGATATTAATGATTCTATAAAGGTGGATTGGTGTTGTTATTTCAAGCTCTATATCTGGATTTGGTATTTGAGTATCCAAATAACATCTCTGCCTCCAAGATCCTTCATCAAAACAAAGCAGCAAACCTCATGACAGCAGACAGCAGTAGAATAGGAGTCTGCATGGCAAAATATGGTGTCATACCGTAATTAGTACGCAGACAAAAAAATCGTAATATCTTGAAAGCTGAGTGTACAGTAGATCAAAATATCTAGTTGTAAATAGTTTGATAAATTGATAATGTGACATGTTCAAGATAGTTTGATCAATCTTTATCAAGCTACAGACAAATTATGTCTGTACTGTCAAGATGATGTCTATAAAGTCGTGTTTAAATTGATTAATCGAGGCCACTAATACAGTTATAATATTCTTTCTGAGGCTTTCAACATAGGTTGGACTGTCACAAAACTTGTCTCTTTGTTTTGTTTCCCCACGCTGGCCCACCAAAGTGGAAGTTGGCCTAGTGTTTAAGGCACTGTGTTTGCAAAGCACAAGATTGAGAGTTCAAATCCAAGACCTGACATCACTAAGTCATGAAATAATAAGACCCTGACAGAATATCTTCCACCAACAATCTTCCTGCAGCTCTAAATCTTTTCCTTGCCATACTTCCTTGCAGTAATATACAGAAAGAGAAAAGACACCCAGAGCTGAAATTTCACCTATATATTGTTTATTTCCCATCAGAAAACAATGAACATTAAACAATGAACCCCTAGAGGAACAGTGGTCTCCGTGGGAAACCAACTATGTTTTCCCTCTTAAGGGAGGGGGGTTACTGGGTGAAACCACCAGTTTTTTTTTTCTCTATAAAATCACTATTTCTTTATTTTAACAATTATTTTTTGGTTATAGCAATTCTTCGGAATGTTTTCTACAATAAACAATTGTAGAAATTGCAGGAAAACAAACCTGGATCATACTGTAACCCAATTGTGCGGAGCACTCACAAACCACACGTGGACCATGGAAGTATTATATCGCTGTGGAGCCAACTTCTGAGAGGAACTAGAGATCATACATCACTTCCTCTGTGTTACTTTTTTTTTCTTCCCGTAAGAAAAACACTTTGAGGTATATGTCCCCAGTGTGAATGATAATGTGATTTTAGGAGCAAGCCATGAATATGTGGTTTCTGCAGGCATAAGCAATCCTCAATAATAAACAATAAATAATTATATAATAACAAAGTGTGTGTGTGTGTGTGTGTGTGTGTGTGTGTGTGTGTGTGTGTGTGTGTGTGTGTGTGTTTGTTGCATTCTGTAGGTTGTCAGGCTGTCTGCTCACAGAGGAAGGCTGTGCTTCTCTGGCCTCAGCTCTGAGCTCCAACCCCTCCCATCTGAGAGAGCTGGACCTGAGCTACAATCATCCAGGAGACTCAGGAGTGAAGCTGCTCTCTGCTGGACTGGAGGATCCACACTGGAGACTGGACTCTCTCAGGTATGGAGAAGCTAACCAGAGGCTGAGGCTATTTAATGCCCAAAGTATGTATGCTGGTTTGACTTTGTTTATCCATCCCCAGTCTGGACCATGGTGGAGGACAGTGGTTGAAATCAGGTCTGAGAAAGTGTAAGTTATTTATGAAAACAAACATTTTACTATTTAGATGGAAAGTTTTCCTACTGTGAATAAAGATGATGGCTGATATAATGTGTCATCATGAAACCTTTAAGAAATTAATAGTCAAACAATGTCAATAAATCAACAAATATTTAATAGAACAGGTTTATTCAGGTTAATACACCACTATTGTGTCTTGTTCTCCCCATCAGATGCCTGTGAACTCACACTGGACCCAAACACAGCACACAGAAACCTCTCTCTGTCTGAGGACAACAGAAACGTGTCAAAGGTGAGAGAGGAGCAGCCATATCCTGAGCACCCAGAGAGATTTGACTACTGGCCACAGCTGCTCTGTAGAAATGGTCTGACTGGTCGCTGTTACTGGGAGGTGGACTGGAAAGGAAGAGTTGATATAGGAGTGACATACAGAGGGCTCAGAAGGAGAGGAGAGGGTGTTGGCAGCTGGCTTGGAGGGAATGACAAGTCCTGGAGTCTCTACTGCTCTGGTGAGAGTTACTCTGTCTTTCACAAAAACACAACAATAGACACATGTATCTCCTCTTCTGGCTCTGACAGAGTAGGAGTGTATCTGGACTGGTCTGCTGGCTCTCTGTCCTTCTACAGAGTCTCCTCTGACACACTGATCCACCTCCACACCTTCCACTCCACATTCACTGAACCCCTCTACCCTGGGTTTAGGTTTAGGTTGAGGTTAGAGTTGTTTGATTCCTCAGTGTCTCTTTGTCAGATAGAGTAGGGAGACTTGCCTCCTGTGTGGAGAAACACTCACACTCCTGACCAATGACAACTTCTGAAACAATAGTTTAGTCTGGACACGATCACACACACAAGTATTTGCATATAGGTGTACTACTCATTTTATTGTAAACAAACATGATTTATTTATCACTGTAGAGTGTATTCTTAACACACATATGTACAAGATCAGGGACATTTTATTTGGAAAAGGAAATGATTGAGATATTTAACCATGTTGCAACCTGGCTCAAGGAAGTAACAACGAGGGAGCCATACGCCAAAGTAAAAGTTAAAACAATGATTTATTAACTAAAACTAAAGGGTAAACAAACACAAACTATGGCTAACGACGGCTTTAAGCCCAAGGAGTTCACCGGGCCCAGGTGCACTCCCATCAGCCTCGATGATGACTCCACCCACCAGGCTCCTGCAAGATGCAGAGCCAGGAGAGTGGGAGGGTCGTCACACCCCCCTCCATAAAATCAGGGTCCCACCGGGAACCCCTGTAACACAAGTAAACAAAACAAGTTTACAAAATACATATTAATTTCTCCAGCCCGCCTGCCGCTTCTTCCGCATCCTTAGCAGACCTCACTACCTAGGTAGCAGTTTAAGTGGAAGAGAAGAACAGCACAGGAGACAAAGCAGGAAACAGACAACATTTCATTTAGGCTTCAGGGCTGGGACAACACAGACAGCCACCATGTTGTCCGTCCCTTTAATATGGCGAATGTTGAGGTTGTATGATTGAAGGACAAACAGGGGAGACTGCACAGCAGTAGACTTCCTGACACAGATATGAGCAATTCACTAATACACTCCCACTGTCATCACCTAAGTTCGGGAGAAGATCACGGCAACAACGTTCTCCAACTCACTTGCTAGGTTTTCTGGCTCACCAAGAGGCTGCTTCCAAGCCCATGTACCCTGCTCAAACAATTGGCCGCAACCCCAGTCTCATGACCTGGAATTGCCCACAAGTGTGCATAGTTCATCTAACAAGACTGCTCCAAAGTAGGACACCCAACTACTGACAGTAGTCCTACTGACACTGTGGCAACACAAACACCAAAACCAGTGCCATAGCAGCACCCAAAACGCTAACCAAAAGGCTGCACATCCCTAGTACAACCTAAGGTAACACAGTGTTACCCAAACAAAGCGTAGTACTGGCCACACCAGCACGTTACAAAGATGACACTGGCACACACAAAGACCAAACTGTTATAACAAGAGCAGGCAACTTACAAGCCTTCAGGAAAGCACTTACCAACTGTAAGCCATTAACACTAGCAATATCTAAAGCCATCATAGCTCATGCTTACCCAAGCCAAAATTGCCCAATCCTCAACACTAGCCACAAATCAACCACAAAACAGAGCTACAAGAAGAAGTCTAATTACAAAGAAAAACCAAAAGGACCAAAACATGGCTACAGACTAGCCTACAGGGCACCCAGCAGACATGGTTCGGGCAGCCTACCCAAACAGAGCTTCCTCACTAGCTACCTAATAGTTAACTAGCTAAATACAACCCTAGTCTTCATGTGACTACTTGTGGTGGGTATTTATGCACTAAAACCCACTGGTGCGAGAAAAGCAATCAGCAAGCCGACAACCCTCTCGAGACCAGGGATGTGCTCCCGGGACAGCTGCTCCTTCCACGTTGGTCACAACACTACCAAAAGGAAACCAGCGAAACCCAAAGGGGAAACACTGCTATACCTAACAGGGGAAATGAACAATAATGCTCCAAAACTTACCAGGCTAGGCTACCCAAACTAAAAAAGCTACATTGTTTGGTCTTCTTTTTAAATGATCACAGTTTTAAGCACAATTTATTATATTTAATATGTAATCATTGCTCACAGGGTCAAGTAACATTGATTCACATTGCCTAAATTGATTGAACCAACCCAATTTATGTAATTCCTTCTTTAGAGAACCTGGGTTAGTCCATTACATTTAAAAGTAAATATCCTGTTTTTCTTTTTCTTTTTTTGTACTCCATTCTGTGTATCAGACACATGCAGCTACTTGTAAGTTTAATGGAAAACATTTAGCATAGAAAATGTGACCAGTTGATAAAAATGTTTCAGTTTTAACCTGAACCTACAGAGGTTAATGCACTGAAGATGGAAGTGGTCTGTATTGTTGTACTATTGTACCTATTAATGATGTATATGAAGTATGTATATGACATAGTGTAGGATGTATATGATATGTGATGTAGTATGTATATGACATGTATATCATGCTATGTAAAGCCCTTTGAGACATGCTTGTGATAAAGGGCAATATAAATGAACAAGACAGAATACAAAATAAACAAGACTTGATTACTCCAGGTTTAATAAATGTGAATTTTATATGGAAGCCTCTGTAGACTTTATTTAACCCAGTTTACACAATTTTGGAACTTTCTTCACCTGTCATTCAAACTGCAAGTCGATTTTACAAGCCTTTTACTGTCTTAAAATATTCAATCTGTAAAACACAGCTGCCACTGACTGACCATCCTTGGATAAAAACATCCAACAATATCTTACTCACTGAATAAAATGTCTGACAGTGAGAGTAACATGCACACATTTTTCTGGAAAGCATCTGAAATGTTTGTTCAGGTAACATTTGGGATAATGGGATCTCTTGGTTGAGGTCTTTGTGTGGAGTGAGGTCGCCCTCTTGTGGATTGGACTGACTACAGCATGTGTGCAGGCTGACTGGCTTTCTGCAGTTTTATATTGTTGCTCTTCATTTTGTTTTTGCTCTGAAAGTAAAGGAGCGGTATGTTCAAAAGTATATTTTCCTGCCTTTAGGCCTACATGAGTCATATGACAAATGTGGTAGGCAGTCTGTATAAGTGGTCTATATTGTTGTACTATTGTACCAAGTAAAGACTCGTTTAAGTGCAGTTACAGGAAACATTTCTTGTCAAAGCTCAGTAGCTCCCCCTTCTGGACTTACAAAGAAACGACTGTATAAAACATCATACAGAGTTAGTATTCACAGGTAGTATTCAGGATGCTAGCTTATATCCCCGATAATCAAAGTGGCGATAGACTTGTTTACATGTGTATCCATATCCTAACAAGAACATCCACATGGAACAGCAGAATAGTTGGAGTATTACTATGGAAACAGAATTTAAACATTATAAACAATATAAACCAACAGTTAACAGGATCCAATGTTTACATGCATCAGCTAATATCAGCATATTCCAGCTAGCCAGTATTCAAGTTTGTAAAAAGCAGAGTATGTGCTCATCAGAAATATGACATTTACACATGCCAACTCTTAAACTGAATAATCCAGAATAATACTGAAATATTAATGCCATGTAAAAACACTGTCTACATGGCCTGCTAAATGGGAGGACAAACACACCACTAGTCACAACGTGTGAGATACATCTACTGTATCAAACACTAATTCACCTGAAAAAGAAACATTATGTACAACTGAAGAGAGCAAACTGAGTTCTTTATCACCAAACTACAGCAATCCTCCTCTCCTCTCTTTAATCCTCCCACTATTGAGGTAGGTGACATGATTTATCCAGGAGCTGGATGGTATTAAATGTTAAAGCACTGGTGAAATCAAGAAACATGATTCCCACTGTGTTTTCAGCTTCATCCAGATGGGAGTAAACCCTGTGGAGCAGGTAGATGATAAAGCATCATCCACTCCTATATGAGTCTGGTAGCAGACTGCAGAGGCTCCAGGAGTCTCACAGGAGGTCTAAGATGATCCAAGACAACCTCTCCAAGGTCTTCATGATGTGCTGGATGTTAGTACCTCTGCTCTGTAGTGCTTCAGGACACTGGACCAGCCCTTCTTGAACATGGGGACGATACAGGATGTTGTCTGCAGCGGTGGCGCCCTCTGCAGGCTCAGTGAGAGGCTGAAGAGAAGCTGCAGGAGCCTCACAGCTGATTGGTCCATGTTTTGAGCTCCCTGGAGCTGATGTCATCAGCACCCACAGTCTTGCTGGGATGGAGCCTCCTCAGCTCCCTCTTCACCTGGTCAGCAGATGGACGGGCTGGGGAGAGACCTCAGTGTCTTCCTGGACAGTCTGAAGTCTGGGCTAAAGGTCAAAGGTGACAGGGCCTTTGTTGTCCAGGATCCTGGGCTTTAGAAGGTCCTGCATGAGGAGCTGAGGCTGGTAAAGTCACCTTCTTACTGTAGTTCAGATCAGAAAAACATTTTTACAGGCTGTTATAACAATTGATTTTACCTTTATTGTTAGGGATCCAAGTGCTGCAGGTGCAGGAACCCTAATTCTATTTGCTGGAATTCTACATCTACAACTTTTCCATTGGGACCACTGCAACGATAGAGTGGACACAATCTGGCTACTCTTCAGATATGGAGACGTTTATTTAATGTTGCCTGTTTTGGTCTAAATATCTTTTCCATGTAAATGAATCTAGGTGAATTACTGCAGGTGCTTTGCTCACCGCTTCAGTCATATTTTGTCTGTGATATCGAATCGCGGGTGGGGTCATGATTTCTAAAAAAATATATATATATTTGAGAACATTCAACATGTGGATGATGAATATGTCACGAGCTCAGTTGCATTAAAGGAATAGTTCACCCAAAAATGAAAATTCTGTCATCATCTACACACCCTCATGCCCTCATGTGAACTATTCCTTTAAAGAACTTTTAGATCAACATGAAAATAAGATGAATATATTGAAATTAGAGTTATTCTCCCCTTTCTGCTGCATCTCTCTCTCTCTCTCTCTCTCTCTCTCTCTCTCTCTCTCTCTCTCTCTCTCTCTCTCTCTCTCTCTCTCTCTCTCGGGTTGATTTCCTTGTTAAATCTGCTGACTTTCACTTTCACTTATCGATCGTGGCGCAGATAATTTTACACCGAAAGGTAGGATATTATAACGCGTAGCCTAGTTTACATTACAGTTTATTATATACCTACTTTAATAAGTCTTACTCACCATATCTTTATCATAATGTTACCGCCTGTACTTATTTAGAAAGCAGAATAATACTTTAACATTTCCAACCAGGGCAGTGGATCATAACCCGCTTCTAGTTTGTGAACACATCAATATTTGGGCGTTAACGTTGGAGTCATGAAGACGTTTGTTTGTTCTAAAAAAAGATGTTTGCTCTTTACTTCACTGTAGATGTGATTAAATTTCAGCATTTGATAAACTCATAATAAAACTTTACCGCCTGATCTGTGACTTCTCTGCCACCCACAGGTTTAGACTCTGAAACGGAAGTTATGAGGATGTGACAGCAGCCTGCAGAAGGAGAATAAACAGCGTCTGTCAGATTTCACTGGTTTATTATTGTGACCTTTATTTAAGCAGGTATTGAGATTAAAATAAAACATTTTCTAGATCCTGGCCAAAACATAAGTGATCTGGTGGAGTGACTGACATTCATGGGAATAACTTGAAGTGTAATCCTGCGTGATTTGGAGAATTCTCTTCATTTGAGTCTCTGTTTTCTCTTATTAAGAACCAACCTTGTGTATTATACTGACCTCCATAATATAATATCAGCCTAATAATGTAATTACTGATTTCGCAGATCTGTTGTCTTTGATAATGTCTCAGTATTATCCTTGGAGATTTCATTACCGATGTTTTTTTTTGTTTTTTTTTACAAACTGTGTTTCAAAGCAGTGGTTCTCAACGTGGGGTCTGGGGACCACCAGGGGTCCTTGAGTGGGTTGCATGGGTCCCCAGGAAATTGATGAATTGTTAACTTCACCATTATTTCATTTACAAGAAGTTAACACGATTAGAGAATGTAGAAGAACGACTGTTTTGATCATAGTTTCTCTGTTATCTCTCTACCTACAACACAGACAGTCAACAAAAAAAACAAAACAAAAAAAAAAAAAATTCTCAGATTTGGGTCTCAGAGACAAAATCTCATCAAATGGGGATCCGTGGCCCTAATGTGTACGAAATTAGGGGTCCTTGATGAAAAAGGTTGAGAATCACTGTTTTAAAGCATAAAAATATGAAAATAATGGTAATTCTCTAAATCCATCAAAATGGGAATAACAGATATATACAGTGTCATCACACAGACAGTTAAATGATAAATGTGTAGACATAGCCTTGATTTAAACCCAAGTCTAGATTTAAATATTTCCACCAATATGACTCTCTCTTTCTCTCTCTCTCTAACAGTATCAAGCCAGTAGCCTTTCACTTATCGGTGTGGCAGCAGGTTATTTCCAACATGGAAAGGTATTGTATTCAACACGTTGTATTACAGCTTATAGTGTATTATTCTTCAATCCATTAATGCTTACTGTTGATTGATTTAACTGTAATAAAATATTAATTAGGAATAATCCTCCATTTGTGTTTAGGAGGTGAAGGTATGTGAGGAAAGTCATGAACATGTTTATTTATTGTAACATTTTTAAACCTGTTTTAATCAGGGCAGGGTGGCTCTTTAGTTCACTGTAGATGATGTGGTTAAATTTTAACATTTGATAGATGCATAATAAAACAACTTCATCATCTAATATGTGATTTCTCTGTCAGATTGGATTGGAATCTGATATTGGACATTGGTTTGCACTTTGATACTTAAGTTATTTTATATTGGCTGTTTACTATGTTTATTCAGGTCAAAACCTCTTTATCACAACTGTTTTAATATGTCATCTGATCTTTCACTCCACTTATTAGCTAAATATTTTCACTGTGGTTGAAGTTAGGGTTGATAGTGAATATATTACATTTATGGTTTCCTAGTTATTGTGCGCCCCCTAGTGGTAAATTATGTTTACAGCTGCTTGAGGCCAAGTTTTAAACGCCACAGTCCCACAGCAGCTTCACACCATGTTGACTGTCTGCTGCTGTCACACACCTTTCCTTCAGGTCCATAACCAGAGAGCCCAGGTCATCAGCAGAAGCAATGAAATACATGCTGCTTAATGCACTTCATAGACTTTCATTGTATTCTCATGCTGTTTCTACTACCTACTACTTCTACTACAGGTTCTAATACACTTTCAAAGGTTTATTGTACTAGAACTTCTCCTGCTACTGCTTTGTAAATACTTAAAGGCATGTTTCAACAAAACATTACTTCAACTACTACGTACAGTATACGTCTAAGGCAGCGGTTCTCAACCTGGGGGTCGCGACCCCCAGGGGGGTCGGATCTTGACTAAAATTTAAAACTGTAATTAAAGCCAAATTGATTTAGACTAGTTGTTTTGTATATTTTTGGTCAGTAATGCAAGGTTTGTGTACGTTTGGTAGCTGTCATGTGTGCGTCTGGTAGCTGTCGTGTGCGTCTGGTAGCTGTCGTGTGTGATAGTAACCCCTGGGACAAACAGGGAGCAGAGAAGCGTGTGTTTGCAGCAGAGGACCGCTCAGTCTTCCACTGCTATGAAGTCTGCGTCCCGTGTGCAGAGAAAATAGGCTAAATACGCGCCGAGCTCAGTGCCGTGCGCGCCTGTGTAAACAGCAGTGCCAACAGGGCAGGGCGCCGATTTCAGAGGCGGCCTTAAGAGGATTCAAGTTGGTTTGCATCAATAATGGTATATTTTCGGACTTCAACTTAAATGCATTATGTGCACTTTCAGCACTATGGACAGCTCAACATAGAAATAATCCATACAATTCAAACAAACAATTACAAACCAAACAATTTAAAACTGAAACAATGACATTTTTGCTTTGGAATGAGGAGAAGCCTCACCCTTCTCGGCAACTACTAGTCTGCATTGAATAGCACTAGGCCTATGTGCTATGTATCAGCTGACATAAAAACAGCTTAAACAATTCCCTCAAATTAAATTAACAACAAAAGCAATGCCATATTTTGCTTGGGAATTAAAAGTGTCTGAAACTACTGGTTGTTTACGATGAATTGCGCTTCGCTCTTTCAGCACCGTGGACAGCTCACGTCAGGCCTGGAGAGCTTGTTATTCATGCACTGTTGGTCTGGTAGGGTTATTTAATTAAGCAATATCACACGAGAGGGAGTGCTGTTGTACTGTATATCAGCACGGCGAAGATAATCACAGCCGTGCTGATATACAGTACAACAGCACGACCTCGAGTGTGATATTGCTTTTATACAACAGTTGTATAAACAAAGCTATTCATCAAGTAATGGTAATTTGAGACAACAGATGATTTTTGTCTGTTATTTGTCTCCGCCAACAAAAACAGTTCCCTCAGGATTCCACTACCAAGTGTTGCCAAGCAACTGGTAAACTGTTTCCCGACTGCAAGCTAGCTAGCTACTTTTAGGTTAGCACAGACGATTTCAGCTTACTTTCTTCCCAATCTTCCGCCTCGGCTGAGCGTTCATAATTAAGGTCAAATGTCTCCATATTTGCGCTGTCGCTACTAGGTGCGAATGAAGTTAGAGTTTTGTGTGGACGTGTACTGGGAATATCTGGTAAGCATTTGTTTGTTGCACAACACTGTAGAAGTGCTAACCAGCTGGTTAGCTTGCCAGCTGCTCAGCTAACGTCAGATGAAGTTGTCATGATCCGCTTTTTATTTCTCCTCACAAGAAGCTCCAGGCAGCTTTCTCCACACAGAAAAACGCTGTGTGAACGCAGCCTGATCAAGGTTACATTAGAACACCTGTGAAGCGGAGTGATACATACAGTACAGCGTCCCAGTGCTGTTATACTGTATATCAGCACTCATGGAATGCCTCTTGTCCAATCAAATTGCTCGACCGGAACTAACTGTTGTATAACACTAAATAATTGCTTATAGAGATTCTTTTAATTATCTGTATTTGCTTTACTTTGAGAATTTACTAGTTCGTATTAGTTGACACCGTTAGTAATGTTCGTAGTGAAAGAAATGACCCGCCTACCGTTTTGCTGTGAATATTGAACTGCTAACTGGTTGTAACTGCAATTAAACCTGGCTGTTATCTTTGAAACGGTGTCCGGTGTGTTATCTTTGATTGAAGTAACCACAGCTCGCCACAATATATACATATATATACAGAAGTGGGTGAATTATTCAATGCTTGCATGTCAGTCGGGGGCCCTTTGGGAGGGCGGGGCCCGTTTCAGTTGAAATGGGTGAAACATTGCTAAGGCCGCTACTGGCGCCGAAGTGAAGCGGGTCACTGCAGTGTGTTTCAAGGGTGAGTCGAGAGGGAGGGGGTCGTGAACCCCAACCTACCTTTTTTTGGGGGTCGCGGCTCAAAAAGGTTGAGAACCACTGGTCTAAGGTATAATCTGCCAGAACTGTGTTACTGCTACTATTACCATTCATATTTTTTATGGAATTAAATGACATATAGTGAAAAGTGAAATCTGGTGGACAAATTGTAAACAACTTTAAAAGATAAAACTTTAAAAGATAAAACTCAATAAATTAAACTTTTAAACCTGTCACGCTGAAGCTACGCTTAAAAAAAAGAAAATTCTGCAGAAAATATAAACTATTCCTAGATCACCAAAAATGACAAACACACAACAAAGTGCAAAGGTCAGAGCCTTGATGTCTTTACAATATTCATGTTAGCAGCTACTGTGGCTGCTGGCTGGTTGACTAAAAAGTTCATTTCCCACCCTGGTGGTCTTCCTCTCTGTCTACCAGGATCCAGCAGGAGAGACCAGACTCCCCTGAACCCAGCTGTGTGTCCTTGAAGAGTGACAGGTCAAAGGATGACCCTATTGATTTTAAAGATAAACACCATTCTTCTGAAAAGAAGTAAGTTGTTATTACTATATTCATGTTTTAACTATTATTTAACAAGAAAAGTTTTGCTGAGTTTGCATGTTCTTTTTCAGCATAACTCTTCATCACATATACACAGTTATATATTCTCACCTGACCAGTACAACCAGTCTACTACTGTTGGCCACTAAGAGCTCCACCAGACCAATTTGGGGCTTAAGTTTCTTGTATAAAGGCTAGTTGGTGGTAGTTGAGCGAGAGAAGAGTGTTACTCATTTACTCTCCCCAGACTCCAAGTCAGGAACTATCAACCTGCTGGTCAAAAGCCTGCTGCCTCTCTATCCTTTCCATCACCCCTGTTTTGTCCATCCTGTGTTTCTAGCAGGATCCAGCAGGAGAGACCAGACTCCCCTGAACCCAGCTGTGTGTCCATGAGTGACAAGTCTATGGATGAACCAACTGTCGTCAAAGATGGACACCACTCTATTGATCAAACGTAAAGATTTAAAACTGATGATGTGTTGTTATCAGACCCTAAGTCATGAGATATAGAATTGTTCTGGCCCTTCATACTCTAATGATTCACTTTCCTCTTTCAAAACATCACATCCAACAATCAGAGCAGCGTTTACAGTGGTGTTCACCTTGTTTATCCACTAGCACAGCACCTTTAACCACCTGTGCGTGTGTGTGTGTGTGTGTGTGTGTGTGTGTGTGTGTGTGTGTGTGTGTGTTGATACCTGATATCTATGTTTTGTCCACAGAGTCCACCAGGAGAGGTCAGAGGTTCCCAGTGGTCAGTCTGCCCAGGAGCATCAAACAGAAATGGACTCTATATTTATGGTGTGTAAATGTTCAACAACCTTTTACTTGAGCTACAAATCGAATGCAAAACTACCATTCTGGTCATAATATTCTCCATGCAAAACTCTTTAGACTAGTGGGCTATCAATCTATCCAAGATGGATTTGATGTTGTTTTCTACGATTTTATTATGAAAGATTAATTCATTCATTCATATTTTTTTATGTTGCAGCTGCTTGAGGAGAACATCATCACTTTTGTGAAGAATGAGCTGAAGAGGTTCCAGAGCGTTCTGAGGCCAGATTACCCAGAATGCAAAGAGAGTCAGAGGGAGGATGAGGAGGTGGTGGACAGTGAGGAGGAAGAGCAGAGGAGGAGCAGAGAGGCACTTCTGGAGATCACACTGCACATCCTGAGGAAAATGAAGCAGGAGGAGCTGGCTGACTCTCTGCAGAGCAATAAGAGGCTTTTAACAGGTTTAACATGATGGAAAGGGGAAATTATTGGAAAATGGGAGATGTTTACATTTCTAAACTCTGCTGTAAATATAGACATTTCTGAAACAAGATTTATCCAATGCAGATTAGAAGGTAAATGAGCACAATCCCCATTGATAATTTGGTAAAGTTCCGAATTTGTTAATGTGGGTGTAAAATGCTGAACACAGTGGTGCATATATATAAAAAAAAAAAGAAAGAAAGAGAAAAAAACAACAAGCACAAATCCTGTACAGACCCACGGCGCGTGTATTCAATTCTATGCACTGAAGCACTGCGACAGTTAAATTACCTAATTCCACTAACGTGACTTAACCCTCCTGTTGTGTTCGTTTCATGTTAATTAATTCTGTGTTCCCGGTCCAAAATGACCGGCCCATTATAGCTGATTAGAAATCCATAATAATACATATATTATCACCTAATGTTGTGTTAGATCTTTTTTATCAACTTAAGTTCTTGTGAACATTACAAGTTTTGAACTTCTATTTGCTATTTATTGCCTGTAGGCCTCATTGACCTGAGCTCATACAACTCGTTTTTGAGTAAAAAAAGCATAATGTATGGATTATTTTGACTATAACAAATACTCAGATGAAACACATTGTGCTATTTATCACAGACTACTTTGTGTCAAAGTTTAACAAGGACATTTGTTTTGAAACCATTTCAAATTTTTAAATAGTGGCACAAAATAACATTTGTTGTGTTCCCGGTCAAAACTGACCGGTATGATTTTATTAGTAAAGAAAGGACATAGGCCTAAAACTACACATGAAAACTTTACTGCATCTTCACTGTCAGTTTCCTGGCCTCTCTCCTCCTCACCAGTGTCATGATCAAAGATAAGATCAAGAGCCTCACATACAGTATATTGTTTGGTCATTGTGCTGCCACAGAATGAATTGTGAGCAAGGCCTCAAAAAAGCTTTATATACCAGAGCTGCGAGAAAAGTTCTATATATTATTGAAACAATTTTGCGATTGTTAGTGAGAATGCCAACAGGTGTGGTTCCCATGGGGGAAAGATTCCCGTGGGGTTGCCATGGAAGCCAAGAAGGGGAGTGAGATGTGTGTGTGTGTGTGTGTGCGTGTGTGTGTGTGTGTGTGTGTGTGTGTGTGTGCTCAAACACACATGCATGTGGGGGTCTGGGAGAGGAAGTGTGTCCATCTGATGAATGGGCATGTGCCTGAACTCAATTTTATACACTAATTGTAGTCTCCCATTCATTTCTACTGACCGGTCATTTTTGACCGGGAACACCACAGGTGTACAAAAGTTAAATAAAACACCCAAAATTTTATGAAAATTATCAAAATTTATTTTGTGTGTTCAGATGCCCTGTGTGGACAAAGTCATGGAACCTTATGACAATCAGATTAAATGAACTACATTTTTCAGAGAGAAAACTTAAAATCGGTCAAATTCGACTGGAACACAACAGGAGGGTTAAATACGACAAGATGACGTCACCTACCGTTAAAGTCTGTAGGGCAGCGAAGACGAGTTACTGTCTGTAAATCCCCGTTACTGACTGTGGAATGTTAAGTTGTTTACACACCGGGAGACTGTGGATTGAGTTCAATTCTGCTGGTCTGCTGTCTGTACATCTCCAAATTACAGACATGACATGATGCGCACATCAGGTGCATTAGAGATCGATGTAGATCCATTTCTATAGTGAGCAGCCTCTGTATGGGAAACACTGCATCTCACAGTCAAAAAACGCCCTCTAGAGGCCATCTGACGAAGCAGATGGCCTCCGACGTCATCTCACTAAGCGTTACCTGACTGACTGACTGACTGACTGACTGACTGACTGACTGACCTGAATTTGCCATGTGATGCCCTCGGCTGTGCCATGGGAAAAAGAACAGTTGCCTTTCACACTGGGCTTCACAGAATCAGGACTTGTTGAAGAAATACAATGGAGTTGGGAAATGTACACATTTACCAGGAAATGTTAACATTTCCCAGATTTACTGTTACATCCATTCGTTGATTTTCTTCTTTCTAATTATTTGTTCATTCAGAATCTCCTGCTGCCATGTGCCAACATGAACTCAAATCTAATCTGAAAGAGAAGTTTCAGTGTTTGTTTGAGGGGATTGCCAAAGCAGGAAACCCAACACTTCTGAATCAGATCTACACAGAGCTCCACATCACAGAGGGAGAGAGTGGAGAGGTCAATAAGGAACATGAGGTCAGACAGATTGAAACCGCATCCAGGAAACCAGCAAGACAAGAAACAACAATCAAATGTGAAGACATCTTTAAACCCTTACCTGAAAGAGATAAACCAATCAGAACAGTGATGACAAAGGGAGTGGCTGGCATTGGGAAAACAGTCTTAACACAGAAGTTCACTCTGGACTGGGCTGAAGACAAAGCTAACCATAATATACAGTTCACATTTCCATTCACTTTCCGAGAGCTGAATTTCCTGAAAGGGAAAAAGTACAGCTTGGTGGAACTTCTTCATCACTTCTTTATTGAGACCAAAGAAGCAGGAATCTGCAGGTTTGACAAGTTCCAGGTTGTGTTCATCTTTGACGGTCTGGATGAGTGTCGACTTCCTCTAGACTTCCAGAACAACGAGATCTGGACTGATGTTACAGAGTCAACCTCAGTGGACGTGCTGCTGACAAACCTCATCAAGGGGAAACTGCTTCCCTCTGCTCGCCTCTGGATAACCACACGACCTGCAGCAGCCAATCAGATCCCTCCTGAGTGTGTTGACATGGTGACAGAGGTGAGAGGGTTCACTGACCAACAGAAGGAGGAGTACTTCAGGAAGAGATTCAAAGATCAGCAGCTAGCCAGCAGAATCATCTCCCACATCAAGACTTCACGAAGCCTCCACATCATGTGCCACATCCCAGTCTTCTGTTGGATCACTGCTACAGTTCTGGAGCATGTGTTGAAAACAGATGAGAGAGGAGAGATGCCCAAGACCCTGACTGAGATGTACATCCACTTCCTGGTGGTTCAGTCCATACAGAGTAATGTCAAGTATCATGGGAGAGCTGAGACAGATCCACTCTGGACTGCAGAGACCAGGAAGATGATTCTGTCTCTGGGAAAACTGGCTTTTGAGCAGCTGGAGAAAGGCAACCTGATCTTCTATGAAGCCGACCTGACAGAGTGTGGCATTGATATCAGAGCAGCCTCAGTGTACTCAGGAGTGTTCACACAGATCTTTAAAGAGGAGCGTGGGCTGAACCAGGACAAGATGTTCTGCTTTGTCCATCTGAGCATTCAGGAGTTTCTGGCTGCTGTTTATGTCTTTCTGTCATTCATCAACATGGATGCCAATTTACTGTCAGAACCACAATCAACATCCTGGAGGTCTACACTGTCAAGAAACAAGTCTAACATAAATGACCTCTACCAGAGTGCTGTGGACAAGGCCTTACAGAGTCCAAATGGACACCTGGACTTGTTCCTTCGCTTCCTCCTGGGTCTTTCACTGGAGACCAATCAGACTCTCCTACGAGGCCTGCTGACACAGACAGGAAGTAGCTCACAGACCAATCAGGAAACAGTCCAGTACATCAAGGACAAGATCAGGGAGAATCCTTCTCCAGAGAGAAGCATCAATCTCTTCCACTGTCTGAATGAGCTGAATGACCGTTCTCTAGTGGAGGAGATCCAACAGTACCTGACATCAGGAAGTCTCTCCACAGAGAAACTCTCCCCTGCTCAGTGGTCGGCTCTGGTCTTCATCTTACTGTCATCAGAAAAAGAGCTGGATGTGTTTGACCTGAAGAAATACTCTGCTTCAGAGGAGGGTCTTCTGAGGCTGCTGCCAGTGGTCAAAGCCTCCAATATTTCTCTGTAGGTGCATAGATCATTGAATAGATTTTACAGATATTACATGTCATATTTTTTATACAAGATAAAATTGTCTATATCACTGATTCTTCTTCAGGCTGAGTGGCTGTAAGCTGTCAGAGAGAAGCTGTGAAGCTCTGGCCTCAGTTCTCAGCTCCCAGTCCTCTAGTCTGAGAGAGCTGGACCTGAGTAACAACGACCTGCAGGATTCAGGAGTGAAGCTGCTCTCTGCTGGACTGGAGAGTCCACACTGTAGGCTGAAAACTCTCAGGTCAGTATTCCTCAACCTGTTCAACACATGACCATTTAAATCCTGCTTTAGGTTACTCATGCAATTTTCAAACCAATTGTGATTCCATCTTTTGGCACTCCTTTGTACCTTCTGTGAACTACTGTCCATGACTATAGTTCACTATTTTCTCTTCTTACTGCCTCTGTTGTTAAAACCTAAAATACCAGGATTTTTATGTGTAGCAATGACTAAGCTACTGTAGGGTCCCAAACAGCACAGGAGACAGGAGTGAAGTTAAATCACCGCTCTGGTGTCTTTATTCATACACAGTCACTAGTAAGGTAAATCAAAATACAGCGGTGTTCTCTCCACCACTGTCTGTGCTCTGAAAGTGTGTCTGTCTCCATCCACTCTGTATGTGTGTGTGTGTGTGTGTGTGTGTGTGTAGGTTGTCAGGCTGTCTGCTCACAGAGGAAGGCTGTGCTTCTCTGGCCTCAGCTCTGAGCTCCAACCCCTCCCATCTGAGAGAGCTGGACCTGAGCTACAATCATCCAGGAGACTCAGGAGTGAAGCTGCTCTCTGCTGGACTGGAGGATCCACACTGGAGACTGGACTCTCTCAGGTATGGAGAGGCTTGCTGCCAGGCAGAGGCAATGTCTTATAGACGGGTTAGAGTTGGCAACCATTTTCTCAGTGGTGCTGAGAAGCTGTGGCATATTGTTTAGTGCTTAATGTAGGATATGAATGATGTTTTATGGATAATCATTCATTGGGAAGGCTATTTAATGTCCAGGTATCAAAGAGACTATGCTGATTTGACTTTGTTTATCCATCCCCAGTCTGGACCATGGAGAAGTGCGGTGGTTGAAATCAGGTCTGAGGAAATGTAAGTGTGTATTTAGTTTAATTCATTAAAACAAAGCAGCACACATTTAAGGATTTAGATGTAAAGTCCATCTACACCGCAGTATGTGAAATCCATTCATTCAAATTCTACTGTGAATGAAGATGATGGCTGATAATATGTCATCATGAAATGTCAAACTGTCAATAAATCAACAAATGATTAACAGAACAGGTTTATTAGATCTGAAACCCCTGCTGTATCGTGTCTTGTACTGTATATAAATCAAAAAATAATTAAAAGAAAATGTTTATTAGTTCAAAACCTGTTGCTGTATTGCGTCTTGTTCTCTCCATCAGATGCCTGTAAACTCACACTGGACCCAAACACAGCACACAGAAACCTCTCTCTGTCTGAGGACAACAGAAAGATGATGCTGATGAAAGAAGAGCAGCCATATCCTGATCACCCAGAGAGATTTGACTGCTGGTACCAGGTGCTGTGTGGAAATGGTCTGACTGGGCGCTGTTACTGGGAGGTAGAGAAGGAAGGAAGGGTCGATATAGGAGTGACATACAGAGGAATCAGAAGGACAGGAAACGGTGAAGACTGCAGGCTTGGATGGAATGACAAGTCCTGGATTCTGTACTGCTCTGGTAATAGTTACACTCCCTGGCACAATAACGTAACAACAGCCATACGTATCCCCCCCTCGTCTGACTCTGACAGAGTAGCAGTGTATCTGGACTGGCCTGCTGGCTCTCTGTCCTTCTACAGAGTCTCCTCTGACACACTGATCCACATCCACACCTTCCACTCCACATTCACTGAACCCCTCTACCCTGCGTTTATGTTTAGGTATAGGTTTGGGTCTGAGTTGTTTGGTTCCTCAGTGTCTCTTTGTCAGATAGAGGAGGGAGAGTCGCCTCCTGTGTGGAGAAACACTCACACTCCTGACTAAAGACAGCTGCTGAAATGATAGTTCACTCTGTACAGGATCACAACACACACACATATTGTATTTTCATATAGGTTTACTACTAATTTCACTGTAAATAGAGTGTATTCTATGTGTAGGGTTACTGAACATGATTTTAACATCACACGTATGTAACAGAGTTATTACATGTATAATTACACTAAACCTGTTATTTTAATTTGTATACCTGACAGTTTTCTTCTACCTCCATTTCTGCTGTCATATAGGCTACAGTATGTACAGTAAGAGCCCCACCTCCTGCACCCCTCCTTCTCCTAGCCCCCATAAACTTCCTGTCCCCCCTTCACCTCTCCCCTTTTGCTGTGTTCCCCTATGGGAGAGGTGGGTGTCTTTTTTCCTCCCGTATTATCACAATCCATCTTATAGTTTCTTATCATTCATATTTCTATTTTTGTTATCCCTACTGTCATAAAGTCTAGATGCACCTGTTAGTTTATATATTGTCATTTATTGGCCCTTATATAAAGTTATATTTAACAACGAAATCTGCTAGCTAAAAACTGTACGAGTTAAGCTAACATTCCCCCTTTTTTTTCTTCATTAATTTAATTTGTGTAGGAGCTGGAGTGACATATTCACTTTGTTTTGTTTTATTTCATGTCAGGTATTTTTACTGTGTTTTATTTTATATATATATTTTTAAGTTTTGCAGAACTGCTGTATGTTTGAGTAGCGTCATACCGTAGTTTAAGCCACAATCTTGTGGTGACATTAGCTTCGGCCCTTTTGCTGTGTTCCGCTATGGGAGAGGAGCTGGAGTGACATATTCACTTGGAGGATTTGTTTTGTTTTATTTCATGTCAGAATAAACGGACGTCAGGTCCAAAGACATCCTGGTTTTGGGTCCTTCCTTCACCTTCCACACAACGCAGAATTTCACCGGTAACACGTACAATAACAGACATTTTATTTGGAAAATTAAATGAGATATTTAACGAGCAACAATGAACAACAAGTTATTGTGGTTCATCTGAGAGTCTGTTGTTGATGATTGACAGGTTAAAATATCTTTCCTTTGGACTTTTGTTTCATTTGGTATTTTATTAATCTCACAACCCCAAGCTAAACATCTATCTTGTTTTCTACAATTGTTTCCCAGAATTACATTTTAAATGTTTTAAATATCTTGTTTGATCTTCTTCTTTTCAAGCAAGTATAGTTTTATATATTATATATTTTATATATTATTTTTTTGTTTTCTAAGTTGGCATGACTTTTCATCACTGAGGAAGATGTAATCTATGACATCATTGATCTTATATTGCCAAACCAAGATGTCAGGGACACTCAAATTGACATATTTATGTCAATAATCAAGAACTGTGATAAATTAATTAATATTTTTTAATTTAGATGCAGGTACATGACTGTCCAACTCAGGTAGCACATTTTTTTATTTTTTTATTTAACCTTTATTTAACCAGTTTATTCCCAATGAGATGAAGAATCTCTTGTTTCAAGGGAGACCTGGTCAAGAAAGCAGCATCATGACAATCGTAAAAGTCGCAGACAAACAACAACAACAACAACAACAACTGTCATGGCCCTGCTTCCCCAGCCCTTTCTCTCTCCCTGTGGGCCTGGTCTCTTGTTTGTCTTGCTTCTCTTTCCTCTCTTATGGTTGTTTTTCCTGTGGGGCCATGCGGACCACAGCCTTTTGTTTGAGTTTAAGTTTATACTTTATTTACTTATATTTACTTATATTTTGATGCACCCAATGCCACATGCACACATTCCTCCTCACATGCAACTCTTTGCACTCAGTCTTGTAGTACTCACTGAACACATCCCATTCCATTTAGTTGTGCTTTGGAGTTTAGTTGAGGTTTAAGAAATACACTTTGTTTACCATTTACCATGTTGTGGTGCCTTTTTGTCATGACTTTGAGTACAATCTGAGTCACATTAAAGAAAGACCACATTTTCTGTAAAAATGCTCCAATAGGGAGTAGACCAATATCAAACCAGCAGGCTGATGAACCAAACCTATTTACATCTTGACTAAACAAAGCAAAGAGTTCCTTATTGAGTCTGACACAAGATCAGTCATGTCAGAGGATTGCATTCTGATTGATTGTGAGAGCTCATAACTAAAAACTCAAAACAATTAAAAAAAGATATTGCTAAATTCAAGGAAATTGTCAATTTTTGTAAGACTAACAGTGAATTTGGGTAAAATCTCCCTTTAGGCAGATGTGAAGAGTAGTATTCCCACTTTGGGGAACCGAAGACTTGACATTTAGAAGCACATATCCTGTTAATCATTTCAAACAAAGCTAACTTTGAGAGAGCAGAGTGAACATAGCTGGACCCTGATACTTTTAGCCGAACCTACAGAAGTTAATGCACTGAAGATGGAAAACTTACTGGCTATAGATTACTTGCACAGGACACTTAATATGTACTCTTACATTTAATACATAAAATGCATTTAACGTTGATACTTTAATACTTTTACTTGAAGCATTTTGAATGGAGAACTTGAATTTTTTATCTACCGTGTAGGGTATAGGAATGACCAGTAGAGGGCAGCATTTCATTAAACACAGCTACATTATTGATACCTATGGGCAATTGAGACTCTAATCCACCTGCATTATGTCTTTGGAGGAAACCCAGGCGAACACGGGGAGAACATGCAAAGTCCACACAGAAAGACACGGGAATCGAACCGGGGACCGTCTTGCTCTGAGGTGACAGCAGTAATCTTCACTTGAATAAATGAATACATGAATAAAGAGATTGGAACCAAAATGAGATATCCACCATTTAAAAACATGACACCTACTCTCGCGTATTGATTGCTGACGTGAAAGTTAAATATATTATGGGTTAGTACTGAAGTCAGGAGTCATCTGAAGACATTTGTTCATTAAAGCATCATTTTTTGAGGATATAGTCATTCATGTTCAAATATTGCCTGTTATATTTCAGGTAGCATACCTTCTCCAAAAGTTTTTTGGAATTAATATGCTGAATAATTTTCCTAAGAATTTAATTTGAAACCCTTTTTAAAATTCAGTTGTGCCAAATATTGCCCTATTTTGGAAGTTTATCAATATATGCTTTTAAGAATAGAGGTCGACTTTACTCCAGAAAACTCCCTTTGTCACTGATTTGCGTTTTAAACAATGCCAGCAGTGTGGTTACAGTGAGTGTTAACATGCACATTTCTGGACAGCAGCTCGTTTCAAGGCCACATTTTTGGATAATGAGACCTGTTAAGAATGAGTTTTTTCTGTGGAGTGAGGACGCCCTCTAGTGGTTTGTACTGCTACAGCACGTGTGCATGTTGGCTGGTTTACTGTAGTTTTATATTGTTGCTCTGCATTCTGAGAATAAAGGAGCAGTATGTTTCAAAAAACAAAAAACAAAACAAAAAAAAAACAAAAACCTACATATTTTTAGATGCAACGAAACTCACGGACATGTAAAGTAACTCACTCACTCACATCCTTACGGTTAGCGTATATCTGACCCCTAGTGGCCGTTAGAAGGCATTGCAGTGTCTACAAACACTGAACCAGGATCCTGCACTCGCCCCCTCTCTGCTGCTGCTTCGCTTCTATGGCACTGCGTGTCCTTGATCTGTCAACACATGAGTACTATATGCACGTAGTTGACATGTAAGTATTTAGTGGACACTATTGTGCTATTGTAGACTCAGGCTGGGGAAGTTTTTCATTGTCAAAGATCAGTGGCTCCCTCTTGTGGACGGATTATAAAATGACTGGCCTAAATACTATAGCAGGCTAGTGGTGGTAGCAGTAGTAATAGTAGCAGTAGTCGTTGTTGTTACACTTGTATAGTAATAGTCATGGGCGTATGAAGCAGTTGGCCTTTGGGGGGGGGGACAAATTTGACTACTGGGGTCCGGGGGCATCCTCCACAGGAGGAACATTTTTCAAAAAACAGCTCTGCAATACTCATTTCTGGTAACTTTTAAAAAGGCTATCTGAAAATAAAGAAAGAATGACTCAGGTGCTAAGTGACAGATCAGACTTTATGTGTTGGTTACAGCAGGCTTTCAGCCAATCTATCTAGTTTTGCCTGTTTCTCATTAATAATAATAATACAATAACAATAATAATAATTTCCGTCTTGGAATTACAGTGTTTTATGTAGTTGTATTTTCCTTCCAACTAGCTGCACTGATATTATCTGGTTTCTGGTCATTTATCTTTTGGGTGCACTGGTCCTTTTTAAGAGCTAAGTGTGTTTTTTCTCCAAGCCCTGCTACAACACTGACTGGCTTTAGCTTGAAAAGATGTTAATTATAAAGTACATACAAAAAGCCAGCACACCTGTTCCATTACGGCAGGATAATGAGCCATGCAAAGAAACGTTTCAGACAAGATGCAAGCCATCCAATATGGTGAAGAATTAAGTTTAAGTTTAGCTGCAAAACAACTAGGCCTAAGACGAAAATATAATGCTGTAATAATATCAGAGAAAGATTACATACTTACAAGCATACAGGACACTGAGGCAAATAGACAAAAGTATTGTCTTTACATAACTGACGGACAGATGTCTGTGCTTTTTGGAAGCAGTGGCAACAAAGCTATTGACCTTTTGTTGTTGACAGTCATGAAAACTAGCTTTATATAACTTTTTACACATTTATTCCTCCTTGGCGCAATATCATACGTTTCATTTGCTGCACATCCTCTTTTTTCTTTTCTCTCTCTATCGGCTCCTGACCAGTAGTGTTGATTGGACATCTTGCCGTTTGATTACCATGAATTTCTTCATTATGATTGACACTTTAACGGCCCTGTGCTCGCTGACTGCTCTGCTCCATCAGATCAAGTGAAGAGGCATCACTCTGCTCACAGTATAAATGTATTTATTTTTTCTACACAGTTAATATCATTCCATTGTCGTTTTGCCCACAGAGGCCTGCATCAGAATGTAAGCCATTATATTCTTTACAATCTGCCTTTGCGGGCCAAAACGTCAGTGGAATGCTTTTAATATTGCAGAACAGAACACGTAATTACAAGATATTTAATTTAGGGCCAGAGTGACACCTCTTCCCATGATCTATGCAGCTTTGTTTTTGGCTGCTGTTTGCTCCTCACCGATATGAAGTCCTATCAAGACTCTTGTGGCGCACTTTTTTCATACGGAGATACTCTCTTCATTCAACTTCATTCCACATTGCACGGAGTCAAAGGCTTTTCAAAATAAAAGTCCCTCGGTTGATTCTTCAATGCGGAGGCAAAATAACACAATGTCGTGGTTTATTTTTTGAACGGGACATTTTAATCATGTTTTAATATTGGAGGGGACATCTCGCCCCTGTCCCCCGTGCTTCCTACACCCATGGTAATAGTAGGTGAGTTTGGTGAATGGATGACAGCAGGCCTACTTGGGGGAGAGCTGGGCGTATCTCTCTCTCTCTCTCTCTGTCTGTGGTCGATTTCCTTGTTGAAGCGGCGGACTACTTTCACTTTAATTTACCGGCCGGCCGGCATATAGCTCCTGTATGGCGCAGAGAACACCGAAAGGTAGGCTACTGTAACCAACAGTTTACACGACAGTTAGTGTTTTATGCTTTGATCTGTCAGCATAGCCATATCTTTCATCATACTGTTACAGCCGACAGTTGGCTAAATTTAGACTATTAAAAGCGGAAATCTCCGTCTCGTCCGTGATCTTATCTTGTTAACGCGCTGTTTAGACTAAAAACATCACTCGACAGTGTTCAAACATGTTAATGTAGGTTTTTATATATGGAATGTAGCTAACATCAATCAATTCAATACAAAACACATTAACTACAATCGTTCCCATACAATTACTGAAACAGTTCAGTCCATGGTACAAAGGTAGATTATTTATCCAAAAAGACTTATAGGGCTTGGTGAAATAGGGCCTTGTGATAATTAAGGTAGCCTATTATTCACATACAGTTATCCGTACAATTATCCAATCAGCTGTTGCATCCAGTTTACTGTTACACAGCTAGAGTGTGGACACAGGCAGTTTACTGTGTGCTAGAACGCTTTAAACAGGCACTGACAAAGCCTTGTAAACAGGACAGTCATTAAAGGAATAGTTCACCCCCTTCATTTCAAAAATTGATATAGCTTTCTTACCACGAAAGTACTTAAAAGGCAAACGGAAATGGGAATCCATGCTTTGGTTTCATCCATGCTGCCAATAATAGATGATAGAGCTGGACCGCATAGCAAAAACAAAGTTGCTAGTTTATTGAATGGAATATACCACCAATAGTTACCGTACTTTGTGGAAAACTGGAAGTCCAACTGTACTATTGCTATGGGGTCAAACTCTAAAATTGCTATGGTATATTATTGGCTGCATGGATAAAACCAGGACATTCCCATTTCCTTTTGTCTTTATAGTATTTTCAAAATAAGCATACAAATATGAAACTTTGAAATGACTGCAAATTATTCCTTTAAGGTATTTATCCAGTTATGTTATGGACCAGTTTACTCTATAAAATATGTTTCTATCCAGGTTACTGTAAAGCTATAGTGCTATACTCCAAACAAACGTACTTCTTGCCCTGACATGGCCTTGCATTGCCACAATTGTGAGTCAGTAGCAGCATGGTGCTGCCTAAGCCAGTGGCGGTCCTCGCTTATTTGGTGCCATAGGCGAGATGATGAAATTGTGTGTGTGGGGGGCATTTGGTTACCTGCTTGCATTTTGCGTTTTGACTACTTTTGATATAACCTCTACTACAGTGTGGTGTGCAGTGTTGTGCATGAACGCGCTAAAAGAACGTGCTCATGTTTTTGGTGAACGGTGAACTGACGTATCCGTTTGCAACTAATGAATGTGAACGTGAGTGTATACCGGTACTGCTGAAGTACTCTAAATACTCTAAATTGTGTGCTCTGCAGAACTGAAATCATAGCACATCTTTCAGCTAGCGACTGTAATGAAGCCAGTGGTGCAGCCTGTACCAGCTCGCTTGGAAGCACATGAATCTATTTTATGTTTTTGAACTGCTGCATAATTTGGTTCATGCAGGCTAAATAAAATTTCCATTGCATCTACAGTATACCTTTACTGCACCTCTTTTTTCACTTTCTGCATAATATGACACATTGTTTAAGTGGTAAAACATATACTCACATTGGTTTTTCTTGGCTTTTAAAAGTAATCTCTGTCTGTGATTCTATAGTAGTATACAATAATTCATTTAGTTGTGTAAAGTGGGCAGTGGCAATGATTGGGGGCTGGGGATGGATGGGTAGGAGGAGGTTCTATTGAAAAAGAATAGCTCGGAGCAGCTCATTTAAAAAGAGGGTTAGGGTTACCCTAACTCGGAAGAAATTAACGTGAACTAGTTCATTTTTTGGGACTGTGAACTTAGTTCAAAATTCAAAATTGTTAATTATGAACGTGAACTAGTTCATTTTAATCTGTGTGAACTGAACTTTGAGCTAGCTCTTGTGAAGTGTGAACTTGCACAACACTGATGCTGGGTATATGACTAAACTCCTCATTAGAGGTATGCGGAAATGTGCTGGTAGAATTAATGAGTATACGTGCGTATGGCCACTACACCGCTGGTTTGTACACTCAGTATACGTGACATGTTACTGACAGGAATGATCACAGCCCTTGATGTCAGCCTGATCTATCCTGCAATGGAGACCTTGATGTAGTCAGTCCAACTAACACAGCATGTTGCGTGTGTTTCTGTAAAGGTGTACTCTCCACTATGAGTCAGTCTGAGGAGAGAGAGGAGGGGCTCCCTCCCTCTGAAACCACTCTGTCTGGGGAACATGACAGCCAGACCAAAGCTGAGAGGTAAGATGAGGATCTCTAACTGTCCATGACTGTTCTCCATTTCTTTCACAGCCCAGCAGTGAAAATCATTACAGCATCATTATTAAGAGTAAAAGCTCTGTCTCTGTTGTGTTGAAGCCCAGTCCAGCAGGAGAGACCAGACTCCCCTGTACCCAGCTGTGTGTCCATGAAGAGTGACCAGTCTATGGAGCTGCCATTTGCCTTCAAAGATGGACACCACTCTACTGAGCAAAGGCAAAACTCACTCACTCACTCACTCACTCACTCACTCACTCACTCACTCACTCACTCACTCACCCACAGTTAGCCTATCTGGCCCCTTGTGGCCGCCAATGTCTATAGACAATTAAACAAGGACACAGTGTCATAGATGCGAAGCAGCCTACACAGTTCAGCAGTACTGCAGAGAGGATGCGAGTGAATGTTCACTGCCATGCCTCCTAATGGCCACAAGGGATCAGATAGGCTAACTGTGAGTGAGTGAGTGAGTGAGTGAGTGAGTTACTAAAGCAATAAGCCCCAAGAGGCCGTGGTTTACAGCTAAGGGGCGTTGTTAGGCACTCCGCTCCGCATCGTGCCTAACAACGCCCCTTAGCTGTTCTAACATCACTGTAAACCACGGCCTCTTGGGGCTTATTGCTTTTATAAAACGGTTACTACACATACCTGGCAAGGTTTCATAAAATAAACACACAGCAACAAAAAATGCAATAATTTATTGATAACAAATGATCATTCTTCCGCCAAGCAATGTAGTTCTTCAGCGACATTTAGCAGAATGGTTGCCAAGCAACACACAGACGCAGACACAGACAATTTGTTTGGCGCAGTAATACTGATGTGATGCGGTCACAGGTGTGTGTTTATAGAGTATTTTAAAACGGCTTTGAACGCAGCTCAGCCAATCATAATCAAGGACCGGCACTATCCGTTTTATAAAGAATCATTCACTTGCCTCCTCTCTGCAATACTGCTAAACTGTGTCAGCTGCTTTGCATCTATGACATTGTATGTCCTTATTTAACAACTATTTATCCAAGAATGGCTTTACTAAGCATACATGTTTTTTTGCAGCATTAACCTGCTTCATATTCATGCAGTTAGGGAGCTGCCCAGTACAACCATAGCCCTCTACTGTTGGTCAGCAGCTCTAACAAAACAATTTGGAGATTAAGTTCCTTGCACATTGGTGGTAGCTGCACAGGGTGCGAAAAATAGTTACACATTCGTTCTGATTTTCAAAGCTGATATTGGGATTCAAACCAACCTGCTGGTCAAAACCCTGCTTCTCTAACATTTTTACTACCACCTTTGTTTTATCAATCCTTTGTTTCCAGCAGGATCCAGCTGGAAAGACCAGACTCCCCTGTACCCAGCTGTGTGTCCATGAAGAGTGACTGGTCTATGGAGCTGCCATTTGCCTTCCAAAATAAACACCACTCTACTGAGCAAAGGCAAGACTTTACAACAGATGAGTATGTTCTTATCTGACTCTACTGAGCAGAGGTAAGAAGTCATAACATATAGATTTGGTCTAGCCTTTTATACTCTGTTGATTGAGTTTCCTATTTCAAAACATCACATCAAATAATCAGAGCAGCATTTACAGTGGAGTTCACCTTGTATTCTCTGAGTGTGTGTGTGTGTGTGTGTGGGTATGACTTAAGTCACTTTCAGGGACACACACCAGACTTAAGACCAGTTGATTGGGGACGGCTTGTGCAATTGGGGACAAAAGCCGTGTCCCCAATTGGTAAAAAGCTGATTTTTGGGTCAGTGGTTATGGTTAGGGTTAGGATAAGTCTCCAGGAAATGAATGTAAATCTATGTAAATACCCCAAAAGTGACTTAAGTAAGACTGTGTGTGTGTGTGTGTGTGTGTGTGTGCGTGTGTGTGTGTTGATATCTGCAGACCTAATACATCATCATCATGTTTCCTCTGCAGAGTTCATCTGAAGAGTTCAGAGGTTCCCAGTGGTCAGTCTTCCCAGGAGCATCAAACAGACCTGGCCTCCATATTTCTGGTGTGTTAATGTACAACAACACATTTTACTTCTGCTACAAATAAAATGCAAAACAACCATTCTGGTCATTTCTGGCTTTCAATCTATGCAAGATGGTTTTGATGTTGTGTTCCACAATTTTATTATGTACATTTAATTGATATACTATTCTGTTCAAGCTGCTTGAGGAGAACATCTTCACTTTTGTGAAGGATGAGCTGAAGAAGTTCCAGAGGGTTCTGAGTCCAGATTACCCAGAATGCTTAGAGAGGCAGAGGGAGGATGAGGAGGTGGTGGATGGTGAGGAGGAAGAACAGAGGAGGAGCAGAGAGGCACTTCTGAAGATCACACTGCACTTCCTGAGGAGAATGAACCAGGAGGAGCTGGCTGACTCTCTGGAGAGCAGTAAGAGGCTTTTAACAGGTTTAACATGATGGAAAGGGAAATGGTGGGAAAATGGAAGATGTTCTAATTTGCAGACTGTTATAAATGTAGACATTCCTCAAGGGAGGTCTATACAACTCCATATCAAATAGTAAATGAGCACAATCCCAATGGATAATCTGATAAAACTATTGACTGGTTAATATAAAGTACGTATGTGTAGAATTTTGAACACAGTGATGAAATTAATAAACATCAGTCATCATCAACATCATCATCAACACAGCTGCCTTTCACATTGACCTGATGAAATTAATAGGTACCATGGTGTGCGAAAGTACATATATTCGCCCAAAAGGGTCCACATTTCTCATATTCACTGTAACGTTCACTCATTGATGTTATTTGCTGTTTCTTATTCAGAATCTGTTCCTGATGTCTGCCAGCGTAAACTCAAATCTAATCTGAAGGAGAAGTTTCAGTGTCTGTTTGAGGGGATTGCTAAAGCAGGAAACCCAACACTTCTGAATCAGATCTACACAGAGCTCCACATCACAGAGGGGGAGAGTGGAGAGGTCAATGATGAACATGAGGTCAGACAGATTGAAACAGCATCCAGGAAACCAGCAAGACCAGAAATAACAATCAAATGTGAAGACATCTTTAAACCCTTACCTGGAAGAGATAAACCAGCAAGAACATTGATGACAAAGGGAGTGGCTGGCATTGGGAAAACAGTCTTAACACAGAAGTTCACTCTGGACTGGGCTGAAGACAAAGCCAACCAAAATATTCCATTCACATTCCCATTCACTTTCCGAGAGCTGAATTTGCTGAAAGGGAAAAAGTACAGCTTGGTGGAACTTCTTCATCACTTCTTTATTGAGACCAAAGAAGCAGGAATCTGCAGGTTTGACAAGTTCCAGGTTGTGTTCATCTTTGACGGTCTGGATGAGTGTCGACTTCCTCTAGACTTCCAGAACAACGAGATCTGGACTGATGTTACAGAGTCAACCTCAGTGGACGTGCTGCTGACAAACCTCATCAAGGGGAAACTGCTTCCCTCTGCTCGCCTCTGGATAACCACACGACCTGCAGCAGCCAATCAGATCCCTCCTGAGTGTGTTGACATGGTGACAGAGGTGAGAGGGTTCACTGACCAACAGAAGGAGGAGTACTTCAGGAAGAGATTCAGAGATGAGCAGCTAGCCAGCAGGATCATCTCCCACATCAAGACTTCACGAAGCCTCCACATCATGTGCCACATCCCAGTCTTCTGCTGGATCACTGCTACAGTTCTGGAGCATGTGTTGAAAACCAGTGAGAGAGGAGAGATGCCCAAGACCCTGACTGAGATGTACATCCACTTCCTGGTGGTTCAGTCCATACAGGGGAATGTCAAGTTTCATGGGAGAGCTGAGACAGATCCACCCTGGAATACAGAGACCAAGAAGATGATTCTGTCTCTGGGAAAACTGGCTTTTGAGCAGCTGGAGAAAGGCAACCTGATCTTCTATGAAGCCGACCTGACAGAGTGTGGCATTGATATCAGAGCAGCCTCAGTGTACTCAGGAGTGTTCACACAGATCTTTAAAGAGGAGTGTGGGCTGTACCAGGACAAGGTGTTCTGCTTTGTCCATCTGAGCATTCAGGAGTTTCTGGCTGCTGTTTATGTCTCTCTGTCATTCATCAACACTGATGTCAATCTACTGTCAGAACCACAATCAACATCCTGGTGGTCTACACTGTTAAGAAACAAGTCTAAAGTAAATCACCTCTACCAGAGAGCTGTGGACAAGGCCTTACAGAGTCCAAATGGACACCTGGACTTGTTCCTCCGCTTCCTCCTGGGCCTTTCACTGGAGACCAATCAGACTCTCCTACGAGGCCTGCTGACACAGACAGGAAGTAGCTCACAGACCAATCAGGAAACAGTCCAGTACATCAAGGAAAAGATCAGGGAGAATCCTTCTCCAGAGAGAAGCATCAATCTGTTCCACTGTCTGAATGAGCTGAATGACCATTCTCTAGTGGAGGAGATCCAAGAGTACCTGAGTTCAGGAAGTCTCTCCACAGAGAAACTCTCCCCTGCTCAGTGGTCAGCTCTGGTCTTCATCTTACTGTCATCAGAAAAAGAGCTGGACGTGTTTGACCTGAAGAAATACTCTGCTTCAGAGGAGGGTCTTCTGAGGCTGCTGCCAGTGGTCAAAGCCTCCAAAATATCTCTGTAGGTTTATAGATAACTGGACAGATTAAATCTATAAAATCTCATTTTTTCTGAAGATAAAAAAAATCCAAAATAATTGTTTCTGTCTTATCAAATATGCTTTTCAGGCTGAGTGGCTGTAAGCTGTCAGAGAGAAGCTGTGAAGCTCTGGCCTCAGTTCTCAGCTCCCAGTCCTCTAGTCTGAGAGAGCTGGACCTGAGTAACAACAACCTGCAGGATTCAGGAGTGAAGCTGCTCTCTGCTGGACTGGAGAGTCCACACTGTAGACTGGAAAGTCTCAGGTCAGTATTCCAAAACCTATTCAACACATGACCATTTTATTCCTGCTATGTGTATAGGTTACTATAAGCGAATAAACACCTAAACTCTTTTCTTTTCTTATGCAATATTCAAAACCAATTGTGATGCCATCTTTTGGTACTCCTTTCTACCTTCTGTGAACTACTGTCCATGACCATATTTCCTTATTTCCTCTCCTTACTGCCTCTGTTGTTGAAACCTAAAATACCAGAAAGAAGGACAAAAAATGTCAAAGTGGACCAAATGAAAACACAACGCAGATCATGGGATCAACAGTTTGTAGTGGAGATAATTATAGATTTCCCTAGCATTATCACAACTAAGAGCAGTATACTAAGGAGAAAATCTAACATGTAGCTTGTCCTTTTAAAGAGTAGCTAAATCCCCAACCCAAATTTGTAGTGAAAGCTGACACCTAATGGTGCCGGGTGATGTCACCTTCTATAGAGTACAATAGGTGGTGACATCACCTGGCAGTAGGGGAGACCGTGGATAATAATAATAATGATAATGATAACTTTAAATATAGCACCTTTAAAAACAGAGTTTACAAAGTGCTTTCACAGTCAAAATAAAAGCAGAATACTCAAAATTTGAATTTAAAAAACAATAATAAACAGTGATTAAATTCAGATAGGAGGACAGAGGTGGAAAAGAGCAGCATTCAAATAAATAGTGGATAAGATAAAAAAACAGTAAGGATAAAATAAAATAAAAGTAAGATAAAATGATAAAAGACGGTAAAAAGACTATAAAAAGATGATAAAAAGATAAGACGACATCACATGAAAGCAAGTCTATAAAAATGTGTTTTAAGAAGTGATTTAAAAGAAGTCACATGTCTGTTATGTAGCTTGGAGCCAGACCCAAACGTGCTTTAAAAGTGATCAGTAAAATCTTAAAATCAATTCCAAAATGAACAGGGAGCCAATGGAGAGATGCAAGGATTGGGAATAATAATGAACTATATAATAAACTGCTGTGTGTGTGTGTGTGTGTGTGTGTGTGTGTAGGTTGTCAGGCTGTCTGCTCACAGAGGAAGGCTGTGCTTCTCTGGCCTCAGCTCTGAGCTCCAACCCCTCCCATCTGAGAGAGCTGGACCTGAGCTACAATCATCCAGGAGACTCAGGAGTGAAGCTGCTCTCTGCTGGACTGGAGGATCCACACTGGAGACTGGAGAGACTCAGGTATGGAGAGGCTTGCTGCCAGGAAGAGGCAATGTCTTATAGAGATATTAGAGTTGGTAACAATTTTCTCAGTCATACCGTAAAGCTTTATTGTTTAATGCTTAATGTTGGATATGAATGACATTGTATGGAAAATCATTCATAGGGATTTAAAGCCCATGTGTCAAAGAGACTATGCTGGTTTTAATTTGTTTATCCATCCCCAGTCTGGACCATGGAGGAGTGCAGTGGTTGAAATCAGGTCTGAGGAAATGTAAGTGTGTATTTAGTTTTATTCAGGAAAACAAAGCAGCACATATTCAACTATTTAGATGGAAAACCTATCTACACAGCAGGATGTGACATCCATGCATTCAAGTCCTACTGTGAACGCAGATGATGGTTGATATAACGTGTCATCATGAAACATCAAGAAATTGTCAATAAATCAACAAATAAGCAGAACAGGTTTATTAGATAAGAAACTGTTACTGTATCGTGTCTTGTTCTCCCCTTCAGATGCCTGTGAACTCACACTGGACCCAAACACAGCACACAAAAACCTCTCTCTGTTTGAGGGAAACAGAAAGGTGACAGCAGTGAAAGAGGAGCTGCCATATCCTGATCACCCAGAGAGATTTGACTGCTGGTACCAGGTGCTGTGTGGAAATGGTCTGACTGGGCGCTGTTACTGGGAGGTAGAGAAGGAAGGAAGGGTCGATATAGGAGTGACATACAGAGGAATCAGAAGGACAGGAAACGGTGAAGACAGCAGGCTTGGATGGAATGACAAGTCCTGGATTCTGTACTGCTCTGGTAATAGTTACACTCCCTGGCACAATAACGTAACAACAGCCATACGTATCCCCCCCTCGTCTGACTCTGACAGAGTAGGAGTGTATCTGGACTGGTCTGCTGGTACTCTGTCCTTCTACAGAGTTACCTCTGACACACTGATCCACCTCCACACCTTCCACTCCACATTCACTGAACCCCTCTACCCTGCGTTTAAGTTTGGGTTTAGGGTTGGATTTGAGTTGTTCGGTTCCTCATTGTCTCTTTGTCAGATAGAGGAGGGAGACTCGCCTCCTGCCCAAAGACAGCTGCTATAACATAGTTCACTCTGTACGGGATCGCGTGCGCATACACACACACACACACACACACACACACACACACATATTGTTTGTGTTTTCATATACTGTAGGTTTACTACTCATTTTACTGTAAACAAACATGATTCATCAATCACTGTAAATAGAGTGTATTCTATGTGTTGTGTAACTGATGTGTTTTAACATCACACATGTACAAGATCATGGATATTTTATTTAGAAAATGAAATGAATGAGATATGCTAACGGAAAAAAAATCGAATGATTGTCGTTCATCTTTAAGTCATTTGTTGATGACTGACAAGTTAAAATATCTTTCCTTTATTTTACTTTCCTATTTATTTATTTTTTTATATCTTTTTATTAGTTTTGATCAATCATTATTCATAGTATTTGTACAATAATAATCAGTTAGGATACACTGTAAATTATAGAGAAGATAGTAGCAATAGCAATGACAGTATCAACAGAGACAACAATAACGCTGTCACGTCGTCCAGGTGGGTGCCATACATTGGCAGTGGCTAAACGTGTATTTTGTTTTCTAATTTTTTCCCCCAGAATTTAAATCTAAATGTACATTAATTGATCTACTTTTCCAACAAGCATCATCTTATATATTCTCATAATCAAGGAAAATGTGATCTATGATTTACATTACTAAAAGTCAAACCAAATGTAGAAGACAATCAAATTCACATATTTATATAAAGCATATGTAAATAATAATACTAAGAAAAATAAAATATACAGATTTTGATATCAATGCAGGAACTTTATTGAACCAGTTTATTCCCAGTGACATTAATGTCTCCCTCCAGTGACCTCATGACCACCATTCAAATCACTAAGCTTCCTGAAAACACTGCGTCTCAGAAGGTGATGTATGATTATCTCCACCAATCACAATCCCAGTCAAAATGAGGTCCAGGAATTCAACAGGGGAATCAGGATGGGGATACAAAGCTGTGCTGGTTTCAGTTGGCAGAACTCAGTTAGCAGTAAATCAATGGTTTACATGGTTTACAGTTTACACTTGTGAGTACCTGAGTCACCCTGGACACTCCTCACCCAGGACATCTCCTGAGTAGGAGAGAGACCGCCCCTTATCAAGAAGTTTTGTTTCAGAGCTAAAGCGATGTGTAGAGGTGAGCCCAACTATATCTAGTTGGTACCTCTCAACCTCACACACCAGATCAGGCTCCGTCCCCCCCAGAGAGGTTATGTTCATGTTCTGAGAGCCAGTTTCCGTTGCCATGGTCCACAATGCCTGAATCTGCTCCACCTAAAAAGTCACAAAACAATAAAGAATATTACTATATTATAGGGAAATTGTCAAAAGATGATATGGGTACAATCTCCCTTTAAGCAGGGGTGAAGAGTAGCCTAGTATTCTCACTTCAGAGAAAGTCCACTAGGCTACATTTAATAGTAAATATCTTGTTTATATATATATATTTTTTTCCTTCCGTCTGTATGCAATTACTTGTAACTTTGATGAAAATGTAGCATAGAAAATGTGATCAGTTGATAAAAATGCGGAGGCTAATGCACTGAGGATTGAAAACTTCCCACAAGGAGAGGACATTTAACTGTACTTTTACTTTTGATGCTTACAGTGCATTTGAAATGGTGATACTTTAAATGTTTTCACAATTGAATGGAAATATTTTGTTTTGATTGTTTTGAGGACTTTTGTATCTGGGCAGTTTGAATTAAAGGAGAGGATTTGTGTACTTCCACAAACAGTGTGTTTAATATGATGCTTCACTTTGGTATAGAACATTTCCACTGTTCATCAAACTCTCCTCCATATCAGTTCAGCAGCAGTCTGCCTCCAGCATCAGCTGCCCTGGGATCTCCCACTATTGATCATGGAAAACAGGCAATGTTACTTCTGAGTAAGTATGATCCAGGAGACAGAATGAAACAATATAATCTTAACCTTTTTTGCCCCACCCCCGCAACCCGCCCCCTCCCCCTCCACCGACCCCGTCTCTCTATTTGAGGGACTACTTTCACTTTCAGCCATCGGCGTGGCGCAGATATTTATAACAGGAAAAGGTATTGTAATCAACAGTTTTCATTACAGTTTACTGTGCATTATACTTAAATAACTATCTCAGCATGTCTTTTATTGTACCGTCACCGCATATCGTTAGCTCACTGTAGGCCTATTTAACTTATAAAAAGAGGAAAACTCCAACTGGGCCGTTAGGTGTAGGCGTTGTTTTCTGAACGCCCGTTTAGGTTCAAAACACAGCTCAACACTATTCTAACAGGTTTCCAACATAGGCTATGAGTGTTTAGGTGTTAATGTTAAAGTCATATAAATAGAATAATGTGTTGTGTTGCTTTCTGAACATATTAATCGGGACAGCAGATGCCTGCACAGCCTGCAGGTTTGGGGGAAACCTCTCAATGTCCGTTAACTCTCACTAGCACTGCCAATGATGCCAAAAGGAGGCTTTTTGACAATGACGCAACACCAACATCAATGTAAAAAACGATTTGAATGGTCTGGTGGCATAAACAATCTCAGACACGTTCCACATTCATGAAGCCCCATCAACAATATTGTGGAAACTATCTTTTCATTTGTTATATTTTACTTATTTAACCAGGCGCACTGAGAGGACAAACTCCTTTTCAAGGGAGAGCTAGTCAAGGAAGTTGCATAACGTGAACGTAAACCAACTACGCACAGCAATGTATACGTCACCATACAATAAAAGTCACATAAACTGCAAAGTAAAACAAAAAAAAAATCGAAAGACATTAAAATCTCTAGCTAGAATAAAATAGAAAGGGTTTCATCTCCTGTACATGGTCGACCTCAGCAAGAAACATTTTTTTTTATATTGTAGCTCTCATTTTGTGTCAAGTCAGACAGATTTTAGATCTTAACCGACATTCTCTCTCTGTCACTGAATTTTAAGGTGATACAAATTTCTGTAGCTCTCTGCATTATGTCTTTGGGTGCTGGGGTTACTCTTTAGTTCACAGTAGATGATGTGGTTACGGTGCACCATCTAATGGACAAATAGTAGAACTACATTACCTGCTTTGTGATGTCTCTGCCACAGGTTTCTGGCCACAGGTTGGGATGTTGGCTGTGTTTCTGTAAAGGTGTTCACTCTGCTATGAGTCAGTCTGAGGAGAGAGAGGAGGGGCTCCCTCCCTCTAAAACCACTCTGTCTGGGGAACATGACAGCCAGACCAAAGCTGAGAGGTAAGATGAGGATCTCTAACTGTCCGTGACTGTTCTCCATGTCAGAGTGAAATCATTACATCATTATTATTCAGAGTAAAAGGTCTCTCTCTGTTGTGTTGAAGCCCAGTCCAGCAGGAGAGACCAGACTCCCCTGTACCCAGCTGTGTGTCCATGAAGAGTGACTGGTCTATTTCTGAGCCCTTAAACTTTAGAGATGGAAATCACTCTACTGTGCAGAGGTGAAAATGTATGAAATAGATAATAAAAAACAACAACTAAACATCCACATAACATGGATTTTAATGATGGTGGGGATCCTTCCTGTATTTCTACCAGAGTCCAGCAGGAGAGACCAGACTCGCCTGAACCCAGCTGTGTGTCCATGAAGAGTGACCTGTCTATGGAGCCACCTATTGCCTTCAAAGATGAACACCACTCCACTGAGCAAAGGCAAGACTTGAAAAACACATTAGTATGTTCTTATCTGACTCTACTGAGTAGAGGTAAGGAGTCATAACATATAGATTTGGTCTGGTGCTTTATATTGATTTAGTTTCCTATTTCAAAACATCACATCGAATAATCAGAGCAGCATTTACAGTGGAGTTCACCTTGTGTTTTTTCTTGGATCCATGATGACAGAACACAGTCACCTTTATTTACGTGTGTGTGTGTGTGTGTGTGTGTGTGTGTGTTGATATCTAGAGACCTAATACATCATATTTCCTCTGCAGACTCCATCCACAGAGTTCAGAGGTTCCCAGTGGTCAGTCTGCCCAGGAACATCAAACAGACCTGGACTCCATATTTATGGTGTGTAAATGTACAACACCTTTTACTTCTGCTACAAATGAAATACAAAACAATTATTCTAGTCATTTCTGTCTCTGAATCTATGCTAGGTAGTTTTAATGTTGTGTTCCACAACTTTAATATGTAAATTTAATTGATATATTATTCTGTTCCAGCTGCTTGAGGAGAACATCATCACTTTTGTGAAGAACGAGCTGAAGAAGTTCCAGAGGGTTCTGAGTCCAGATTACCCAGAATGCTTAGAGAGGCAAAGGGAGGATGAGGAGGTGATGGACGGTAAGGAGGAAGAGCAGAGGAGGAGCAGCAGAGAGGCACTTCTGAAGATCACGCTGCACTTCCTGATGAGAATGAAGCATGAGGAGCTGGCTGACTCTCTGGAGAGCAGTAAGAGGCTTTAAACTGGTTAACATGATGGGAAGATTAAATTGTGGGAAAATGGGAGATGTTTACATTTCCAGACTATTATAAATGTTGATATTTCTCAAGAGAGGTCTATACAACTCCATATCAAATGATGAATCTGCACAATCCCATTGGAAAATGTTAAAACCACTGACTGGTTAATGTGGATGTAAAATGCTAAATACAGTGATGCATGTTAATAGACCAACACTGCAATAGTTGACTGTCACATTATGCTGTATACACAGTCAAGACCTGTTTGTCCACCAGTGATGAAATTAATAGATACCATGGAGTGGGAGAATACATATATTCAACCAAAAATATTCTTCATTTGTCATATTCACCATAGCATTTACTAATTGATGTTATTTGCTAATTGTTTATTCAGAATCTGTTCCTGATGGTTGCCAACGCAAACTCAAATCTAATCTGAAGGAGAAGTTTCAGTGTTTGTTTGAGGGGATTGCTAAAGCAGGAAACCCAACACTTCTGAATCAGGTTTACACAGAGCTCCACATCACAGAGGGAGAGAGTGGAGAGGTCAATGATGAACATGAGGTCAGACAAATTGAAGCAGCATCCAGGAAACCAGTGAGACCAGAAACAACAATCAAATGTGAAGACATCTTTAAACCCTTACCTGGAAGAGATAAACCAATCAGAACAGTGATGTCAAAGGGAGTGGCTGGCATTGGGAAAACAGTCTTAACACAGAAGTTCACTCTGGACTGGGCTGAAGACAAAGCCAACCACAATATACAGTTCACATTTCCATTCACTTTCCGAGAGCTGAATTTGCTGAAAGGGAAAAAGTACAGCTTGGTGGAACTTCTTCATCACTTCTTTATTGAGACCAAAGAAGCAGGAATCTGCAGCTTTGATAAGTTCCAGGTTGTGTTCATCTTTGACGGTCTGGATGAGTGTCGACTTCCTCTAGACTTCCAGAACAACGAGATCTGGACTGATGTTACAGAGTCAACCTCAGTGGACGTGCTGCTGACAAACCTCATCAAGGGGAAACTGCTTCCCTCTGCTCGCCTCTGGATAACCACACGACCTGCAGCAGCCAATCAGATCCCTCCTGAGTGTGTTGACATGGTGACAGAGGTGAGAGGCTTCACTGACCCACAGAAGAAGAAGTACTTCAGCAAGAGATTCAGAGATGAGGAGCTGACCAGCAGAATCATCTCCCACATCAAGACTTCACGAAGCCTCCACATCATGTGCCACATCCCAGTCTTCTGCTGGATCACTGCTACAGTTCTGGAGCATGTGTTGAAAACAGATGAGAGAGGAGAGATGCCCAAGACCCTGACTGAGATGTACATCCACTTCCTGGTGGTTCAGTCCATACAAGGCAATGTCAAGTATCATGGGAGAGCTGAGACAGATCCACTCTGGAATACAGAGAACAGGGAGATGATTCTGTCTCTGGGAAAACTGGCTTTTGAGCAGCTGGAGAAAGGCAACCTGATCTTCTATGAAGCCGACCTGACAGAGTGTGGCATTGATATCAGAGCAGCCTCAGTGTACTCAGGAGTGTTCACACAGATCCTTAAAGAGGAGCGTGAGCTGTACCAGGACAAGGTGTTCTGCTTTGTCCATCTGAGCATTCAGGAGTTTCTGGCTGCTGTTTATGTCTTTCTGTCATTCATCAACATGGATGCCAATTTACTGTCAGAACCACAATCAACATCCTGGTGGTCTACACTGTTAAGAAACAAATCTAGCTTAAACCACCTCTACCAGAGCGCTGTGGACAAGGCCTTACAGAGTCCAAATGGACACCTGGACTTGTTCCTTCGCTTCCTCCTGGGTCTTTCACTGGAGACCAATCAGACTCTCCTACGAGGCCTGCTGACACAGACAGGAAGTAGCTCACAGACCAATCAGGAAACAGTCCAGTACATCAAGGAAAAGATCAGGGACAGTCTCTGTCCAGAGAGAAGCATCAATCTGTTCCACTGTCTGAATGAGCTGAATGACCGTTCTCTAGTGGAGGAGATCCAACAGTACCTGAGATCAGGAAGTCTCTCCACAGAGAAACTCTCAACTGCTCAGTGGTCGGCTCTGGTCTTCATCTTACTGTCATCAGAAGAACAGCTGGACGTGTTTGACCTGAAGAAATACTCTGCTTCAGAGGAGGGTCTTCTGAGGCTGCTGCCAGTGGTCAAAGCCTCCAATAAATCTTTGTAAGTGCATAGATAACTGGACAGATTAAATATAATAAATATATAATTTTTTCTATAGATAAATAAACCCAAAATTACTGTTTCTGTCTCATCAATTATGTTTTCCAGGCTGAGTGGCTGTAAGCTGTCAGAGAGAAGCTGTGAAGCTCTGGCCTCAGTTCTCAGCTCCAAGTCCTCTAGTCTGAGAGAGCTGGACCTGAGTAACAACGACCTGCAGGATTCAGGAGTGAAGCTGCTCTCTGCTGGACTGGGGAGTCCACACTGTAGGCTGGAAAGTCTCAGGTCAGTGTTGTTGTTCAACAGATGACCATTTTATTCTTGGTTTACATGTAGGTTACTATAAGCGAATAAACAGCTAAACTAGGTTAAGACTGTCTCTGTTCATGCAATTTTCGAGCTAATTGTGATACCAATTTTATGCACTCCTTTCTAGCTTCCTTTCCAGATTTCTAGTCACAAATTTTCAAACTGGACCAAATGAAAACACAAAGTAGATCATGGGATCAACAGGTTGTACTGGAGATAATTATAGATTTTCCTAGCATTCGACTGCATTGTCACAACTAAGAGCAGTGTACTAATGAGAAATCTAACATAGAAGTTGTCCTTTGAAGGATAAACACATACATTTTGATATAACTGGGTTACATGTCATCTAATTAATATTAATTCATGGTCAAATATTTTGGGATCAGGAGAAAAGGTAATTTAGGAGGTGGTTACTACCAGTAACCACTGTTCCTTAAGGGGTGATTCAGAACTGTTCATGAACTTTTTGGATTCTTATGTCTTATTGATCATTAGGATCACTTTTTCTCATTTGTTGTAATACAGAAGGAAACAATTCTTGCTTTGGCAGATGCACAAACCCACTTGGCACTCTGTGCACATCCATTCTGTGTGATGAGGCTCTTTGGCAGTGCTTTGGTTTTTCCTCGTCATTGCCCATATCTTCATAATCACTGCGCTCATCTTTCTCATCATTGCTTTCCTCATCTTTCTCACTCGTCCTCATCATTCTTTTCGTCACTGTTCTCATTTTTCTCATTATCACTTCCCTCATTATCCTCATCACTGTCCTGGTCTGCCTTGCTGCTGCACTGGTCTTCCTCAACATTGCTCTCCTCTCCTCATTACATGAAGAAGACCCTGACAGAATACCTTCCACCAACAATCTTGCTACTTCTGCAGCACTAAATCCTTTCCTTGGCATAATTCCCTGCAATAATATACAGAACAGGAAAGACACTCAGAGCTGAAATTTCACCTATATACCCATATTACCCATATTTCCCATAGGAAAGCACTGAACGTTAAAAGACCCCTAGAGGGACAGTGGTCTCTGTGGGAAATCAGCTATGTTTTCCCCTTTAAAGGAAGGTGGTTACTGGATGAAACAAACCTTTTTTTTTGTTTTTGGTCAAAACAATTCTATAACATGTTTTCTACAATAAACAATCATATAAATTGCATGAAAACAAACCTGGATCATACAGTAACCCAATTGTGCAGAGCACTCACAAACCACATGTAGACCATGGACGTATTATATCACTGTGGACCCAACTTCTGAGAGAAACTAGAGATAGTACATCACTTCCTGTGTGTGTGTGTGTGTGTGTAGGTTGTCAGGCTGTCTGCTCACAGAGGAAGGCTGTGCTTCTCTGGCCTCAGCTCTGAGCTCCAACCCCTCCCATCTGAGAGAGCTGGACCTGAGCTACAATCATCCAGGAGACTCAGGAGTGAAGCTGCTCTCTGCTGGACTGGAGGATCCACACTGTAGACTGGACACTCTCAGGTATGGAGAGGCTTGCTGCCAGGCAGAGGGGTTATAGTTGGCAACCATTTTCTCAGTCATACAGCTGTAGTATATTGTTGTATGGAAAATCATTCATAGTGAAGGTTATTTAATACCCATTTATCAGAGACTATGCTGGTTTGACTCTGTTTATCCATCCCCAGTCTGGACCATGGTGAAGTGCGGTGGTTGAAATCAGGTCTGAGGAAGTGTAAGTCTGTATTTAGTTTAATTCATGAAAGCAAAGCAGCACATATTCAACTATTTAGATGGAAAGCCTGTACAGCCTACACAGCAGTATGTGACATCCATTTATTCAGATCCTATTGTGAATGAAGAAGATGGCTGAAATAATGTGTTATCATGAAACTTTCAAGTCTTTACCTTGAAACTTGAACTTGAAACTTTCAAGAAGTTAATAGTCAAATTGTCAATAAATCAACAATAAACATAACAGGTTTAATAGATCAGAACCTGTTGCTGTATTGTGTCTTGTTCTCCCCTTCAGATGCCTGTGAACTCACACTGGACCCAAACACAGCACACAGGAACCTCTCTCTGTCTGAGGACAACAGAAAGGTGACAGCAATGAGAGAGGAGCAGCCATATCCTGATCACCCAGAGAGATTTGACTTCAGATACCAGCTGCTGTGTAGAAATGGTCTGACTGGGCGCTGTTACTGGGAGGTAGAGTGGGAAGGAAGGGTTGATATAGGAGTGACATACAGAGGAATCAGAAGGAAAGGAGATTGTGCTGACTGCAGGCTTGGATGGAATGACAAGTCCTGGAGTCTGTACTGCTCTGGTAATAGTTACACTGCCTGGCACAATAACATAAGAACAGACATACATTTCCCCCCCTCCTCTGACCCTAACAGAGTAGGAGTGTATCTGGACTGGTCTGCTGGTACTCTGTCCTTCTACAGAGTTTCCTCTGACAAACTGATCCACCTCCACACCTTCCACTCCACATTCACTGAACCCCTCTACCCTGCGTTTAAGTTTAAATTTGGGTCTAGGTTTGAGTTGTTTGGTTCCACGGTGTCTCTTTGTCAGATAGAGGAGGGAGAGTAACTGAACATGGTTTTAACATCACACATGTACAAGATCAGGGGCATTTTATTTGAATGATGAAATGAATGATATTCGAATGAATGGTTAATTGATATTTAACCAGAAAGAATCAAGTTATTGTTCACCTGAGAGTTTGTTGTTGTTGATGGCGGGTTAAAATATCTTTGCTTTGGACTTTTGTTTTATTTTATATTTTATTAATCTCACCACTCCAAGCTAAACATGTATCTTGCTTTTACAATGCTTTCACAGAAATAAAGGTTAAATCAAACCCATCAATTTGTTGACTTTAATAGTTCATTATTTGCCCTACTTACTTGCCCTAAAATAAACTTCTGCTGTGAGTCGTTATTTTTCATAATAAGTATGATCCAAGACACAGTGAAATAATATGATCTGAATTTTAAAGGTCAGGAGTAGGATTGTTTTAGAATAGATTTTCAAACTGACTATGAATTCTGCTTATTACAGGTCCCTAGAGTGTCCAATATTGATGATTGATCGTCCATGAAGTTTTGTAGATGTATGTGTGCTAATATCCTACCGAAGAGAAATATCTTGTTTAGCCTTATTTGCACTCAACAGACATGTAGCCTAATATGCATTTCCTCCTGTAACCAGGAGAGGGCAGCATTTCATTAAACAGTATATTGTTATGCTATGGCTCATAAAGGGCTGGATTCACAAAGAAAGGGTTGTGTCATTTATTTGTATAGTGATTTACATACACATTATCTAACCCCGTTTAACCTCTATTTTACCCTATTTTGGAACTTTAACCTATCTTAAGTCAAAATACAGATCAGCTTTACAATAGCCTATATTGGGATCTGTTGGTTGAGGTCTTTGTGTGGAGTGAGGTCGCCCTCTTGTGGATTGTACTGACTACAGCATGTGTGCAGGCTGACTGGTTTACTGTAGTTTTACATTTTTGCTCTGCATTCTGAAAATAAAGGAGCAACATGTTAAACTAACGACATATTTTTAGATGCAACGAAACTCATGGACATGTAACTCACTCACTCACATCCTTACGGTTAACCTATCTGACCCCTAGTGGCCGTTAGGAGGCATGGCAATGTCTACAGACACTGAACCAGGATCCTGCACTCGCCTCTCTGCAACACTGCTGACCGGTGTAGGATCCTTCTATGGCACTGTGTGTCCTTGATCTGTCTATATACGAATAATATGATAAATGCACATAGTTTTTTCTCCACCAGCATTCAGTCTTTCCCATAGCTGCCAACAATCATAGCCTATTAGAAAACAATCAATATTGCTTCTAAAAAGTCAAAACTAGCTTAGTGCTAGTTACAAACTCGCCACCTATTTTGTCTGTGAAGCTGATCTGTAACAGCTTAAAGTACCATACCCAAGTGTATGAATGTATGTACATTCACCATCATGCATGTGGAAAAATAAAGGTGCGAACTAGAATCGAAAATGGTTGAGTGATGCTATAGAGGAACCATTTCTGGTTCCACAAAGAACCTTTCAAGAACCTCATAATACATGCCTTTTAATACATTAAAATGTTCTTAATTCTTAGTTATTGGATGATGGGTGATGGCATAAATTTGGAAAATAGCAAAACCCTTCCATAGTACATATTGTGCAATTGTAAATGAGGCTATACAAGATCAGATAAACAAAAACACAATGCAGGTGTCTAAGCAAAGATGTGAAGAAATGGTTCTTTAAAGAACCATTCTTCTTTGGAAGAATGGTGATAGAACTACAAATGGTTCTTCTATGGCATCACTCCAAAGAACCATTTTCAGCACCTTTATTTTTCTGCGTGTACTATAAAGCAAGCCAGGAATCTCTGTCTGTATGTGTGTCCTTCGCATATCTCAAGAACCGTTCGTCCGATCTACTTCACACTTGGCGGGTGTATTGCTGGGGAACCAAGGACGTGCAGTGTCTGATTGGACATTAATATTGAACGTGTCGTTCAATATTAATAAACTCTGAATAAACAAGAGAACAGCGCTCTGTGCAGCAGCGGGGCTCAAAGCAAGTGACTGATAGCCTACGCCTATTTTGAACGGGCACTGTACTAGTTTCCAATAAGTCCCAACATCTAAGCCGGTGACAACCCCCACCAACACCACCACCACCAAAAAATAATAATTGATTAAATGAACACAGCTAACATGCATCTTGTACAATGTAGCCTACTATAAAGAGTTTTTAGAGCATCATGTTTAGAATGTCATGCTCTTTTTTCTGTAGTTATATTTTATATTGGAAAAGCTACATGTTAGATTCCTGTTTAGCTAAGGCCACTATTTTCAGAAGAGCTTGTTTTTCAAATAAGGAACTCTTACAGCTTATCACATAAAATATGAGACATCTGGTCCCCCTGCCTATCAGCCTCTCTGCAGACACTGAACCCCCTGCCGACTGCTACATGTCGTAGGAGTGTTTTGAATTATATCTTGTGCCGTAGCAATGGAAGACACTATACTGTGTCCATTTTATTCTAAAAATATCATCTTACAATATGGTTAATGTATGGTTATGGTTTTGAGGGCCTGCCATGATTCTTAACCGCTTGGGCCTAAATGTTAGTAGGAGTGTTTTGACACACAGACTAGGATATCTTGCGCAATAATCAATATTTTCATGTTTAATGTCCTGACACACCCCTCCCCCGCCTCTCTCTCTCTTTCTCTCTCTCTCTCTCCCTCTCTATGCTTTCACTTATCGGCGGAGCGGCGGATGATTTGCAACATAAAAAGGTAGGTAGCCAATGAGTTATTCTCAATCCCAGCATATCTTCAATCCAATTGTTACATGTTGATTTGACTGATTTATCTCTGAATAGGCGAGTGACAGTTTGTGAACACATCAGTATTAAAGTGTTATGAAGAATTATGAAAAAATGTATTTGTTGTAACTCTTCTTCAACTTGTTTTCATCAGGGCAGGGTGGCTCTTTAGTTCACTGTAGATGATGTGGTTAAATTTCACCATTTGATAGACGCATCATAAAACTGCACCACCTGATCTGTGATTTTTCTGCCACATACTTGGTTTCTACCCACAAGTTTAGACTGGTTTAGACTTTGATACTGAAGTCATGAGGATGTGACAGCAGCCTGCAGACACCCAGGACTGAGGAAGGAGAATAAGCAGCGTCTGTCAGATTTCACTGGTTTATTAATGTAACTGTTATTTAACCATGTAGTCCCACTGAGTTTAAAATAAAGCTCTTTTTCCAGAGAGACCTGGCCAAGACACAAGTGATTTGGTGGAGTGACTGACATTCATGGAAATGACTTGAGTAAGTGTAATCCTGCGTGATTTGGGGAATTCTCTACATTTGAGTGATTTCTCAGATCTGTTGTCTTTGATAATGTCTCTGTATAATTCTTGGAGATTTATTTACTAATACAGTGTTGGGGAAAGTTACTTTTGAAACAAACTAGTTACTTTACTTCGTTACTTTCCCTAAATAGTAACTAGTTACGTTACTAAGTTAGTCTTTATTAAAAGTAACGCGTTACCCACGTAAAATCATGCCTTTAAAATACCTCTTCTGCTGATGTCATCACTCTTAATGTACAGAAATCATCACAAATCATCACATCAACACAGCCTTAAATAACAATCTACTGTTGTCTAAAGAAAACATCAAGGTAGCTTTCAGTTAGTCTACCTGGTTCCACAGTAAGGCCTACTCAGTGGGGGCAATCACAACCGCAGGTGATTTTGACTTTATTAACACTGTGGCTGGCTCCATGTTCCTCTCTATTCAGGCTAATTTGAGAAACATTATGCTATCGACACGGAGCTATTAAAAGGCGCATCAACCGGTGAATATCAAACTTAAAACTAACTTCACCCCGGTGATCAACGGGGCCTTAACTGATCCGGTCTCAAAACGGCTCACAAGCGCTTTCAATTCAAATCTTAAGGTTAGATAGTGAAAGCTAAACTTACAGTTAACAGTAATGGTAACACTTTACAATAAGGGTACAACAATTACGGGTTAGTTAATGCTTAATAAGCATTAACTAACCCTTAATTAACAGTTAACTAATGTGTCTGGTAATCATTTACTAATGGTGTTCATGTTAACTAAGGTATTAATTTATACATTAATAGTCATCTATATAAACTATTAAATAATGTATAATTTAATACCTTAGTTAACATGAACACCATTAGTAAATTACACATTAGTTAACTGTTAATTAAGGGTTAGTTAATACTTATTAAGCATTAATTAACCCTTAACTTAGTGTACCCTTATTGTAAAGTGTTACCACAATAATGTTCCTACCCGTTTCTTTGATCAGTTCAAAGTAATGCGATTTCCAAGTTCTGCAGTTTATTGTTGTGTTCATTCTGAAAGCGAGTCGTAGGCTAACCTACAAGCCTCCACCGCACCGCAGCCTGCTGCAGTCTGCTTTAATAAAATGTATCTTACAATACCTTAAGTTTAAAAAAAAAACTAAACATTTAACCATTTGAAAGAAAAATAAAAGCAGCGAAATGTAACTTTGAGAAAGTAACTAATAACTGATTACATAAATTGAAAAACTAACGCGTTAAGTTACTTGTTACTGCGAAAAAGTAATCTGATTACTTTGTAACGCGTTACCCCCAACACTGCTGATGCATGTCCAAATAATACATCAGCTGAATAATGTTTCAGTCTAAATTATTCCTTTAATCTTAGGCAGTCTAAAACAAGACCTACACATAAACTTTGTCATACTTGTGATCATTAAACACCACGTTTTTTTTTTTTTTTTTTTTTACAAACTGTGTTTTAAAGCATAAAAATATGTGAATAATGGTAATTCCTCTAAATCCATCAAAAATATGAATAACAGATATACTGTATAGTGTCACCACGCAGACAATTAAATGATAAATGTGTAGACCTTGATTTAAACCCAAGTCTATGTTTCCACCAATGGGACTCTCTCTCTCTCTCTCTCTCTCTCTCTCTCTCTCTAACAGCTTCAAGTCACTAGTCTACTTTCACTTATCGGTGTGGCAACAGGTCATTTCCAACATGAAAAGGTATTGTAGCCAACACTTTACGTTACAGTTTATAGTGTATTATTATTCAGTCCATTAATGCAGACTGTTCAGTGATTTAACTGTGATAAGACAATAACACAGAATAAGCCTCTGTTTGTGATTAGAGGGGTGAAGGTATGTGAGGAAACTCACTGTTCAGGTTCAAAACATAGAAACACTTTTCTGTAACAGTTGGTGAACACATCAGTGTAGGTCAGGGCCTTGGTGCCTTTACAATATTCATGTTACTCTAGAACGATCATATAAGAGGTAGTAGCACAGGAGTTAAGGCGAGAGATAGAGGGATTTTTTTTAGAGAGCAAAAAGAGTGAGCGGAGAAATCGTTCAGTGGGAAGAGGTCAGAGTGATGTACTTACAGCTTCAAATTTCATTAAACTTTGGTGTGCTAATACCTTTCTTGTTGATACCTACCTGGTAGTTTCTGGGTATCCAGCAGCTACTGTGGCTGGTTGACTAAGATGTTGGTGGTCTTCCTCCTGTCTACCAGGTCTCAGCAGGAGAGACCAGACTCTCCTGAACCCAGGTGTAAGTCCATGAGGAGTGACCGGTCAGAGGATGACCTTGATGTTATAGATGAACACCATTCTTCTGAAAAGAAGTAAGTTGTTACTACTGTATTCATGTTGTAACTATTATTTATCCAGAGAAGCTTCCCAGTACAAATACAGTCTTCTGCTGTTGGCCACTAAGAATTCCACCAGAGCAATTTGGAGCTTAACTGTTTTGTATAAGGGCACTTTGGTGGTAGTTGTGGAGGGAGTGAAGAGTGTTTCTCATTTACTCTCCCCACCCTACAAGTCAGGAACTGTCAACCTGCTGGTCAAAAGAATGCCTCTCTTACCGTTATACTACCATCACCCCTGTTTTTCTACCAGGTTCCAGCAGGAGAGACCAGACTCTACTGAACCCAGCTGTGTGTCCATGAAGAGTGACAAGTCTATGATTAAACCTGTTGACTTCAAAGATGGACATCACTCTATTGATCAAAGGTAAGAATTTAAAACTGATGATAAAAACAGGTTTGTTATTATGAGATATAGAATTGGTCTGGTCCTTCATACTGTTGATTTAATTTCCTCTTTCATCACATCCAGTAATGAGAGTGGCATTTACAGTGGAGTTCACCTTTCTACCGGGATCTAACATGACAGAACACAACACCGTTAACTTGCTGTGTGTGTGTGTGTGTGTGTGTGTGTGTGTGTGTGTGTGTGTGTGTGTGTGTGTGTGTGTGTGTGTGTGTGTGTGTGTGTTGATATCTGGAGCCCTAATACATCATGTTTTCTCCACAGAGTCCACCAGGAGAGGTCAGAGGTTCCCAGTGGTCAGTCTGCCCAGGAGAATCAAACAGACCTGGCCTCTATATTTATGGTGTGTAAATGAACACATTTTACTTCAGCTACTAATGAAATGAAAAACAACCATTCTGGTCATAATAGTCTCCATGCTACACTAGATTAGTGGGCTTTCAGTCTATGACAGATGGATTTGAAGCTGGATTCCAAGAGTTTAGTATGAAATTTAAAATCTTTCGTTATTCTGTTCCAGCTTGTTGAGGAGAACATCATCACTTTTGTGAAGAACGATCTGAAGAAGTTCCAGAGGGTTCTGAGTCCAGATTACCCAGAATGCTTAGAGAGGCAGAGGGAGGATGAGGAGGTGGTGGACAGTGAGGAGGAAGAACAGAGGAGGAGCAGCAGAGAGGCACTTCTGAAGATCACACTGCACTTCCTGAGGAGAATGAAGCAGGAGGAGCTGGCTGACTCTCTGGAGAGCAGTAAGAGGCTTTTAACAGGTTTAACATGGTGGAAAGAGAAATGGGAGATGTTTACATTTCCAGACTGTTATAGATGTAGAAATTCCTCAAGGGATGTCTATACAACTCCATATCAAATAGTAAATTAGCACAATCCCACTGGATAATCTGGTAAAGCTATTGACTGTTTAAGGTAGGTGTAAAATGTTGAACACAGTGATGAATGTTAATAAACAACATCACAACAGTTGCCTTTCACATTGAACTGTACACACAGTCAAGACCTGTTGTTGTTGTTTGTCCACCAGTGATGAAATGAATTGATACCATGGAGTGGGAAATTAAATACATTTGCCCAAAACTGTCCACATTTGTCATATTCACTGTAACGTTCACTCATTGATGTTATTTGCTGTTTCTTCATTCAGAACTTCTTCCTGATGGTTGCCAGCGTAAACTCAAATCTAATCTGAAGGAGAAGTGTCAGTGTCTGTTTGAGGGGATTGCTAAAGCAGGAAACCCAACACTTCTGAATCAGATCTACACAGAGCTCCACATCACAGAGGGAGAGAGTGGAGAGGTCAATGATGAACATGAGGTCAGACAGATTGAAACAGCATCCAGGAAACCAGCGAGACCAGAAATAACAATCAAATGTGAAGACATCTTTAAACCCTTACCTGGAAGAGACAAACCAATCAGAACAGTGATGTCAAAAGGAGTGGCTGGCATTGGGAAAACAGTCTTAACACAGAAGTTCACTCTGGACTGGGCTGAAGACAAAGCCAACCATAATATTCAGTTCACATTTCCATTCACTTTCCGAGAGCTGAATCTGCTGAAAGGGAAAAAGTACAGCTTGGTGGAACTTCTTCATCACTTCTTCATTGAGACCAAAGAAGCAGGAATCTGCAGGTTTGACAAGTTCCAGGTTGTGTTCATCTTTGACGGTCTGGTTTGGTTTACAGTTTGGTTTACATGGTTTACAGTTTACACTTGTGAGTACCTGAGTCACCCTGGACACTCCTCACCCAGGACATCTCCTGAGTAGGAGAGAGACCACCCCTTATCAAGGAGTTTTGTTTCAGAGCTAAAGTGATGTGTAGAGGTGAGCCCAACTATATCTAGTTGGTACCTCTCAACCTCACACACCAGATCAGGCTCCGTCCCCCCAGAGAGGTTATGTTCATGTTCTGAGAGCCAGTTTCCGTTGCCATGGTCCACAATGCCTGAATCTGCTCCACCTAAAACGTCACAAAACAATAAAGAATATTACTATATTATAGGGAAATTGTCAAAAGATGATATGGGTACAATTTCCCTTTAAGCAGGGGTGAAGAGTAGCCTAGTATTCTCACTTCGGAGAAAGTCCACTAGGCTACATTTAATAGTAAATATCTTGTTTATATATATATTTTTTTCCTTCCGTCTGTATGCAATTACTTGTAACTTTGATGAAAATGTAGCATAGAAAATGTGATCAGTTGATAAAAATGCGGAGGCTAATGCACTGAGGATGGAAAACTTCCCACAAGGAGAGGACATTTAACTGTACTTTTACTTTTGATGCTTACAGTGCATTTGAAATGGTGATACTTTAAATGTTTTCACAATTTAATGGAGATATTTTGTTTTCATTGTTTTGAGGACTTTTGTGTACTTCCACAAACAGTGTGTTTAATATGATGCTTCACTTTGGTATAGAACATTTCCACTGTTCATCAAACTCTCCTCCACATCAGTTCAGCAGCAGTCTGCCTCCAGCATCGGCTGCTCTGGGATCCACTGTCACCACTGATCAGCTCTCAGGGGGAGCGCCGGTACGAAAGTAACACTCTTTACTTTTTCCCAGTTTACTCCGGTATGGTGAGAGTAATAAATACCATATTATATAAGAAACAACATGCATGTGTCCCCTTTCAGATGGAACTTTCTGTATGTTTCTGAGTTAAATGATATGGACATAAACAGACGGAGAACACAACTTGCGCTGTGTTACTTTCGTACCTCCCGTGTGGGACAAAAGTAACACAGCTGCGGTGCGAAAGTAACAGCTGTCAGAAAGCGTGAAAGATGCGTCTTCTGATTATTTTTTGTGTGATCTAATACTGTTTACTTTTAACAACGAATCTTGCAGACGCAGTTTTATATTTGTGCCAATTCACCAAGCCAACATATTAGGCTACATAGCCTAAATATTCTTTGCATCAAGTTACCAATGTTGCGTTAACACAATATTTTGACGCATGATACAAATGAATGGCAACAAGCATCCTATTTTCTCATTTTCTATCAAAGTATTTAGTGGCTGAAGTTGACAATTCTATTTCAAGTAACTAATCAGGCTGAACTTGCAGCTTAGCTATGGGAATATATTGTAGCACTGTGGCGTGGATAGTAGTCAGACAGAAGGAGAGTGAGACAGTTTCCTTTTGCTAGCTCAAGCGAGCCCAGATTTATTCCCTGCCGCAGCGAACAGTCTACCGGAGTCGGAGACGCTCCCAGAAAACAACAAAAAGAGCGACCAGTCTCACTGACTAGCCTGTTATTCTCAGAAGGTAAGATAACAATCCTGTGTGCTTCGAGAAAAGGTCCGTGTTACTTCCGCGGCGCGTTACTTTCGTACCGGCGCTCCCACTATTGATCATGGAAAACAGGCAATGTTACTTCTGAGTAAGTATGATCCAGGAGACAGAATGAAACAATATAATCTTAACCTTTTTTGCCCCACCCCCGCAACCCGCCCCCTCCCCCTCCCCCTCCACCGACCCCGTCTCTCTATTTGAGGGACTACTTTCACTTTCAGCCATCGGCGTGGCGCAGATATTTATAACAGGAAAAGGTATTGTAATCAGCAGCTTTCATTACAGTTTACTGTGCATTATACTTAATTAACTATCTCAGCATGTCTTTTATTGTACCGTCACCGCATATCGTTAGCTCACTGTAGGCCTATTTAAGCTATAAAAAGAGGAAAACCCCAACTGGGCCGTTAGGTGTAGGCGTTGTTTTCTGAACGCCCGTTTAGGTTCAAAACACAGCTCAACACTATTCTAACAGGTTTCCAACATAGGCTATGAGTGTTTAGGTGTTAATGTTAAAGTGTTATTATTATTATTATATAAATAGAATAATGTGTTGTGTTGCTTTCTGAACATATTAATCGGGACAGCAGATGCCTGCAGAGCCTGCAGGTTTGAGGGAAACCTCTCAGTGCCCGTTAACTCTCACTAGCACTGCCAATGATGCCAAAAGGAGGCTTTTTGACAATGACGCAACACCAACATCAATGTAAAAAACGGTTTGAATGGTCTGGTGGCATAAACAGGATAGACCTTTAAAATGACTTAAAATAAGGGTTCTCAGACACGTTCCACATTCATGAAGCCCCATCAACAATATTGTGGAAACTATCTTTTAATGTATTATATTTTACTTATTTAACCAGGCGCACTGAGAGGACAAACTCCTTTTCAAGGGAAAGCTAGTCAAGGAAGTTGCATAACGTGAACGTAAACCAACTACGCACAGCAATGTATACGTCACCATACAATAAAAGTCACATAAACTGCAAAGTAAAACAAAAACAAAAATCTAAAGACATTAAAATCTCTAGCTAGAATAAAATAGAAAGGGTTTCATCTCCTGTACATGGTCGACCTCAGCAAGAAACATTTTTTTTTATATTGTAGCTCTCATTTTGTGTCAAGTCAGACAGATTTTAGATCTTAACCGACATTCTCTCTCTGTCACTGAATTTTAAGGTGATACAAATTTCTGTAGCTCTATGCATTATGTCTTTGGGTGCTGGGGTTACCCTTTAGTTCACAGTAGATGATGTGGTTAATGTGCACCATCTAATGGACAAATAGTAGAACTACATTACCTGCTTTGTGATGTCTCTGCCACAGGTTTCTGACCACAGGTTGGGATGTTGGCTGTGTTTCTGTAAAGGTGTTCACTCTGCTATGAGTCAGTCTGAGGAGAGAGAGGAGGGGCTCCCTCCCTCTAAAACCACTCTGTCTGGGGAACATGACAGCCAGACCAAAGCTGAGAGGTAAGATGAGGATCTCTAACTGTCCGTGACTGTTCTCCATGTCAGAGTGAAATCATTACATCATTATTATTCAGAGTAAAAGGTCTCTCTCTGTTGTGTTGAAGCCCAGTCCAGCAGGAGAGACCAGACTCCCCTGTACCCAGCTGTGTGTCCATGAAGAGTGACTGGTCTATTTCTGAGCCCTTAAACTTTAGAGATGGAAATCACTCTACTGTGCAGAGGTGAAAATGTATGAAATAGATAATAAAAAACAACAACTAAACATCCACATAACATGGATTTTAATGATGGTGGGGATCCTTCCTGTATTTCTACCAGAGTCCAACAGGAGAGACCTGAACCCAGCTGTGTGTCCATGAAGAGTGACCGGTCTATGGAGCCACCTATTGCCTTCAAAGATGAACACCACTCCACTGAGCAAAGGCAAGACTTGAAAAACACATGAGTATGTTCTTATCTGACTCTACTGAGTAGAGGTAAGGAGTCATAACATATAGATTTGGTCTGGTGCTTTATATTGATTTAGTTTCCTATTTCAAAACATCACATCGAATAATCAGAGCAGCATTTACAGTGGAGTTCACCTTGTGTTTTTTCTTGGATCCATCATGACAGAACACAGTCACCTTTATCTACGTGTGTGTGTGTGTGTGTGTGTGTGTGTGTGTTGATATCTAGAGACCTAATACATCATATTTCCTCTGCAGAGTCCATCCACAGAGTTCAGATGTTCCCAGTGGTCAGTCTACCCAGGAACATCAAACAGACCTGGACTCCATATTTATGGTGTGTAAATGTACAACACCTTTTACTTCCGCTACAAATGAAATACAAAACAATTATTCTAGTCATTTCTGTCTCTGAATCTATGCTAGGTAGTTTTGATGTTGTGTTCCACAACTTTAATATGTAAATTTAATTGATATATTATTCTGTTCCAGCTGCTTGAGGAGAACATCATCACTTTTGTGAAGAACGAGCTGAAGAAGTTCCAGAGGGTTCTGAGTCCAGATTACCCAGAATGCTTAGAGAGGCAAAGGGAGGATGAGGAGGTGATGGACGGTAAGGAGGAAGAGCAGAGGAGGAGCAGCAGAGAGGCACTTCTGAAGATCACGCTGCACTTCCTGATGAGAATGAAGCATGAGGAGCTGGCTGACTCTCTGGAGAGCAGTAAGAGGCTTTAAACTGGTTAACATGATGGGAAGATTAAATTGTGGGAAAATGGGAGATGTTTACATTTCCAGACTGTTATAAATGTTGATATTTCTCAAGAGAGGTCTATACAACTCCATATCAAATGATGAATCTGCACAATCCCATTGGAAAATGTTAAAACCACTGACTGGTTAATGTGGATGTAAAATGCTAAATACAGTGATGCATGTTAATAGACCAACACTGCAATAGTTGACTGTCACATTAGGCTGTATACACAGTCAAGACCTGTTTGTCCATCAGTGATGAAATTAATAGATACCATGGAGTGGGAGAATACATATATTCAACCAAAAATATTCACATTTGTCATATTCACCATAGCATTTACTAATTGATATTATTTGCTAATTGTTTATTCAGAATCTCTTCCTGATGGTTGCCAACGCAAACTCAAATCTAATCTGAAGGAGAAGTGTCAGTGTCTGTTTGAGGGGATTGCTAAAGCAGGAAACCCAACACTTCTGAATCAGATCTACACAGAGCTCCACATCACAGAGGGAGAGAGTGGAGAGGTCAATGATGAACATGAGGTCAGACAGATTGAAACAGCATCCAGGAAACCAGTGAGACCAGAAACAACAATCAAATGTGAAGACATCTTTAAACCCTTACCTGGAAGAGATAAACCAATCAGAACAGTGATGACAAAGGGAGTGGCTGGCATTGGGAAAACAGTCTTAACACAGAAGTTCACTCTGGACTGGGCTGAAGACAAAGCCAACCACAATATTCAGTTCACATTTCCATTCACTTTCCGAGAGTTGAATTTGCTGAAAGGGAAAAAGTACAGCTTGGTGGAACTTCTTCATCACTTCTTCACTGAGACCAAAGAAGCAGGAATCTGCAGGTTTGACAAGTTCCAGGTTGTGTTCATCTTTGACGGTCTGGATGAGTGTCGACTTCCTCTAGACTTCCAGAACAACGAGATCTGGACTGATGTTACAGAGTCGACCTCAGTGGACGTGCTGCTGACAAACCTCATCAAGGGGAAACTGCTTCCCTCTGCTCGCCTCTGGATAACCACACGACCTGCAGCAGCCAATCAGATCCCTCCTGAGTGTGTTGACATGGTGACAGAGGTGAGAGGCTTCACTGACCCGCAGAAGGAGGAGTACTTCAGGAAGAGATTCAGAGATCAGCAGCTGGCCAGCAGGATCATCTCCCACATCAAGACTTCACGAAGCCTCCACATCATGTGCCACATCCCAGTCTTCTGCTGGATCACTGCTACAGTTCTGGAGCATGTGTTGAAAACAGATGAGAGAGGAGAGATGCCCAAGACCCTGACTGAGATGTACATCCACTTCCTGGTGGTTCAGTCCATACAAGGCAATGTCAAGTATCATGGGAGAGCTGAGACAGATCCACTCTGGACTACACAGACCAAGAAAATGATTCTGTCTCTGGGAAAACTGGCTTTTGAGCAGCTGGAGAAAGGCAACCTGATCTTCTATGAAGCCGACCTGACAGAGTGTGGCATTGATATCAGAGCAGCCTCAGTGTACTCAGGAGTGTTCACACAGATCTTTAAAGAGGAGCGTGGGCTGAACCAGGACCAAGTGTTCTGCTTTGTCCATCTGAGCATTCAGGAGTTTCTGGCTGCTGTTTTTGTCTTTCTGTCATTCATCAACATGGATGTCAATCTACTGTCAGAACCACAATCAACATCCTTGTGGTCTACACTGTTAAGAAACAGATCTAGCTTAAAACACCTCTACCAGAGTGCTGTGGACAAGGCCTTACAGAGTCCAAATGGACACCTGGACTTGTTCCTCCGCTTCCTCCTGGGTCTTTCACTGGAGACCAATCAGACTCTCCTGCGAGGCCTGCTGACACAGACAGGAAGTAGCTCACAGACCAATCAGGAAACAGTCCAGTACATCAAGGACAAGATCAGGGAGAATCCTTCTCCAGAAAGAAGCATCAATCTGTTCCACTGTCTGAATGAGCTGAATGACCGTTCTCTAGTGGAGGAGATCCAACAGTACCTGAGATCAGGAAGTCTCTCCACAGAGAAACTCTCCCCTGCTCAGTGGTCGGCTCTGGTCTTCATCTTACTGTCATCAGAAAAAGAGCTGGACGTGTTTGACCTGAAGAAATACTCTGCTTCAGAGGAGGCTCTTCTGAGGCTGCTGCCAGTGGTCAAAGCCTCCAATAAAGCTTTGTAAGTGCATAGATAACTAGACAGATTAAATATATAAAATATGTAACTTTTTTTCTGAAGATAAAATAAAAACTCCAAAATGATTGTTTCTGTCTTATCTATTATACTTTCCAGGCTGAGTGGCTGTCAGCTGTCAGAGAGAAGCTGTGAAGCTCTGGCCTCAGTTCTCAGCTCCCAGTCCTCTAGTCTGAGAGAGCTGGACCTGAGTAACAACGACCTGCAGGATTCAGGAGTGAAGCTGCTCTCTGCTGGACTGGAGAGTCCACACTGTAGGCTGGAAAGTCTCAGGTCAGTATTCCTCAACCTGTTCATCATATAACCATTTAAATCCTGGTTTACATATAGGTTACTATAAACAAATAGATAAAACACCTAAACTGTGTTTTCTCTGCTAATGCAATTTTCAAAACCAATTGTGATTCCATCTTTTTTTTCTAGCTTCTGTGAACTACTGTGATGATGATGATGATGATGATGATGATGATGATGATGATGATAATACTTTATTGTCAGATCCAGTCTGAAATTTGTCTTGCATCACAGCAGTTTCATTTGCAACATCACAGAAAAGACAAAAATTAAGACAAGACACAACGATACATACATTCAACATATAATTACAATCACAAAAGACAATACTGAGACGCAGTGCGCAGCCGAGCAGCGCACATGAACTTGTACTGTCCATGACAATATTTCATCATTTCCTCTTCTTACTGCCTCTGTTGTTGAAACCTAAAATACCAGAAATAACTTCTAAGATTCTGTCAAAATTGAGTCTACAAAATTTCAAACTGGACCAAATGGAAACACAAAGCAGATCATTGGACAACAGTTTTTAGTGGAGATAATTATAGATTTTCCTAGCATTTGATTGCATTATCACCACTAAGAGCAGTGTACTAATGAAAAAATCTAACATGTAACTTGTCCTTTTGAGAAGGTGGTTACTCCCAGTAACCACTGTCCCTTAATGGGCAATTTTGAACAGTTCATTAACTTTTTGGATTTTCATGGTTTATTGATCATTAGGATCACTTTTTATCATTGGTTGTGACAGAATGAAGCAATTATTGCTCTCTTTCTTGCTCTCTTGCTCTGGCAGATGCACAAACCCACTTGGCACTCTGTGCACATCCATGAGGCTCTTTGGCAGTACTCTGGTTTTTCACCTGTTTTTTTTCTCCATAAAATCAATATTTATTTTAACAATTATGTTTTTGTCATGACAATTCTTCAGCAATACACAGCACTACAATAAATAATCATAGAAATTGCAAGAAAACCAACCTGGATCATGCGTTAAGCAAATTGTGCAGAATACTCAGAAACCACATGTGGACCATGGAAGTATTATATAGCTGTGGAGCCAACTTCTGAGAGGAACTAGAGATAGTACATCACTTCCTGTGTGTTACTTTCTTTTTTTCCCATAGGAAACACATTGAAGTTTCTAGCAGTATATACTGTATGTTCCCAGCGTGAATGATAACATGATTTTAGGAGCAAGTCATGAAAATATGGTTTCTCCCTCTCTTTCTGTCTCTTCCATCGGTCTATTTCTCACTCAAGTCACGTTCTGGCCACACACACACACACACACGCGCGCGCGTGCGCACGCACGCATGCACGCACGCACGCACGCACACACACACACACACACACACACACTCATACTCTGTGTTTCTCATGTGTACTGAGCTGGCATGCTAAGACCTGAAACTCAACACTGCCTATGTGTGTGTGTGTGTGTGTGTGTGTGTGTGTGTGTGTGTGTGTGTGTAGGTTGTCAGGCTGTCTGCTTACAGAGGAAGGCTGTGCTTCTCTGGCCTCAGCTCTGAGCTCCAACCCCTCCCATCTGAGAGAGCTGGACCTGAGCTACAATCATCCAGGAGACTCAGGAGTGAAGCTGCTCTCTGCTGGACTGGAGGATCCACACTGGAGACTGGACTCTCTCAGGTATGGAGAGGCTTGCTGCCAGGAAGAGGCAATGTCTTATAGAGGGGTTAGAGTTGGCAACCATTTTCTCAATCATACTGTGAAGCTGTGTGATATTGTTTAATGTTTAATGGTGGACATGAGTGAGGTTGTATGGAAAATCAGTAATTTAATGCCCATGTATCAAAGACACTATGTTGGTTTGACTCTGTTTATCCATCCCCAGTCTGGACCATGATGCAGTGCGGTGGTTGAAATCAGGTCTGAGGAAGTGTAAGTGTGTCTTTAGTTTAATTCATGAAAACAAAGCAGAACACCTTTAAATATTTAGATGTCCATCTACACGGCAGTATGTGAAATCCATTCATTCAAATCCTATTGTGAATGAAGATGATGACTAATAGTCAAACTGTCAATAAATCAACAAATAATTAACATAATTGGTTTATTGGTTCAAAACCTCTTGCTGTATTGTGTCTTGTTCTCCTCTTCAGATGCCTGTGAACTCACACTGGACCCAAACACAGCACACAGAAACCTCTTCCTGTCTGAAGACAACAGAAAGGTGACAATGGTGAGAGAGGAGCAGCCATATCCTGATCACCCAGAGAGATTTGGCCACTGGTACCAGCTGCTGTGTAGAAATGGTCTGACTGGGCGCTGCTACTGGGAGGTAGAGTGGGAAGGAAGGGTCGATATAGGAGTGACATACAGAGGAATCAGAAGGAAAGGAGATTGTGCTGACTGCTTGCTCGGATGGAATGACAAGTCCTGGAGTCTGTACTGCTCTGATAATAGTTACTCTGTCTGTCACAATAACGTAACAACAGACCTACGTATCTCCTTCTCTGACTCTAACAGAGTAGGAGTGTATCTGGACTGGTCTGCTGGCTCTCTGTCCTTCTACAGAGTCTCCTCTGACACACTGATCCACATCCACACCTTCCACTCCACATTCACTGAACCCCTCTACCCTGGGTTTAGGTTTAGGTTTGGGTCTGAGTTGTTTGGTTCCTCATTGTCTCTTTGTCAGATAGAGGAGGGAGAGTCGCCTCCTGTGTGAACACTCACACTCCTGACAGCTGCAGAAATGACAGTTCACTCTGTACAGGATCTCACACAGACAGACATTCTATGTGTTGTGTAACTGACCATGTACAACATCAGGGACATTTTATTTGGAAATGGAAATGATTGAGATATTTAACCACAATCAAGTTATTGTTGTTCAGAGAGAGTTTGTTGTTGATGATTGGCGGGTTAAAGTGTCTTTGCTTTGGACTTTTGTTTTGTTTGGCATTTTATTCATCTCACCAGTCCGAGCTAAACATATCTCTTGTTTTTTTACAATGCTTTCACAGAAAAAAATTTATGTATGTCTGTGAAGCCAAAAGTCTGTGAAGCCAAAGATGAATTCCCACGTGAGTGGACAATAAAGATGTCTAATCTTCTTTGTCTTTTCTTGTACTCCATTCTGTGTATCAGACGCATGCAGCTACTTGTAAGTTTAATGAAAAACTTTTAGTATAGAAAATGTGACCAGTTAATGAAAATCTTTTAAGTTCAACCAATCTAATTTTGAAAGAGCAGTCAGTGTGAACACAGCTGGACCACTGATCCTTTTAGCTTAAACTACAGAGGTTAATGTACTGAAGATGGAAAACTTCCTAAGAGACACTTAACCTGTACTTTTACTGTTGATACTTACTGTGCATTTAATGGGGATACTTTCACTTCCTCTTTCTTTACTGGTGATTCTTTCACTTTCACTCAAAAAAGTCGAATGGAAAACTTTAATTGTCATCTACTGAATACTTTTGGATCACGGCAGCTCAGCTTTTACTTAGAGGATTTATGTACTTCTACAACCAGTGTGTTTAATATGATGCTTCACTTTTCTAGAACATTTCCACTGTTCATCAAACTCTCCTCCATATCAGTTCAGCAGCAGTCTGCCTCCAACATCAGCTGCCCTGGGATCCACTGTCACTACTGATCAGCTCTCAGTATTGATCATGGAAAACAAGCCTAATTACTGTTCAATAAGTATGGTCCAAGACACAATGAAATAATATGATCTGAATCTTCTTTGCCCTGGTTGTAAAGGTCAGGAGTAGCATTTCTAGAATAGGTTTTCAAACTGACACTGAATTGTGCTAACTACTGGTCCCTAGAGTGTCCAATATTGATGACTGATTATCTATGAAGTCATAAAGTCAAGGTAACATTTGAGATAATGGGATCTGTTGGTTGAGGTCTTTGTGTGGAGTGAGGTCGCCCTCTTGTGGATTGGACTGACTACAGCATGTGTGCAGGCTGACTGGCTTTCTGCAGTTTTATATTGTTGCTCTTCATTTTGTTTCTGCTCTGAAAGTAAAGGAGCGGTATGTTCTAAGTTTCTCTTCCTGCCTGTAGGCCTACATGAGTCATATGGCAAATGTGGGTGGTCTTTATAAGAGGTCTGTAGGAGATAAGTACTATCTTACTATTAAAGACTCAGGTAAGGGCAGTTACAGGAAACATTTGTTGTCAAAGATCAGTAGCTCCCCCTTCTGGACTGACAAACAAGAACATTCACAACACGAGTATTGCTATGGAAACAGAATTTAAACCAATATAAACCAACATTTAACAGGATATGTTTACATTCCTCAGCTAATATCAGCATATCCCAGCTAGCCAGTATTAAGTTTCTAAAAATCAGGATATGCCCTCATCCTGACTGTTTTAAAAGGAATATTTACACATGGCAACTCTTAAACTGAATAATCCAGAACAATATTGTAATATTAATGGCATGTTAACACACTCAGTGAGAAAGCTGTCTACATGGTAATTTCACTAAAAGCTTCATCACTGTGCTTCTGCTGCTAAATGGGAGGACAAACACACCACTAGTCACAACGTGTGAGATACATCTACTGTATCAAACACTAATTCACCTGAAAAAGAAACATATGTACAACTGAAGAGAGCAAACTGAGTTCTTTATCACCAAACTACTGCAATCCCCCTCTCCTCTCTCTAATCCCCCCATTATTGAGAACTTCTGTAGATGACATGATTTATCCAGGAGGAGCTGGATGGTGTTAAATGTTAAATCACTGGTGAAATAAAGCAACATGATTCCCACTGTGTTTTCAGCTTCATCCAGATGGTAGTAAACTCTGTGCAGCAGGTAGATGATCCAGCATCATCCACTCCTATATGAGTCTGGTAGCAGACTAAGACTAGAGGTCTAAGATGATCCAAGACAACCTCTCCAAGGTCTTCATGATGTGCTGGATGTTAGTACCTCTGCTCTGTAGTGCTTCAGGACACTGGACCAGCCCTTCTTGAACATGGGGACGATACAGGATGTTGTCTGCAGCGGTGGCGCCCTCTGCAGGCTCAGTGAGAGGCTGAAGAGAAGCTGCAGGAGCCTCACAGCTGATTGGTCCATGTTTTGAGCTCCCTGGAGCTGATGTCATCAGCACCCACAGTCTTGCTGGGATGGAGCCTCCTCAGCTCCCTCCTCACCTGGTCAGCAGATGGACGGGCTGGGGAGAGACCTCAGTGTCTTCCTGGACAGTCTGAACCTCTACTTCCAGACCATCAGGCTACTTAACAGTTCTGTTCAGCAGCCCTAACCTGGCCTGTCATACAGCCACACCAAGGACAATACTCCATCTGTTATACACTGCCTGTTTGCACTCATTCTGCCATTTGCACTGTCAGTCTTTCCCATAACGGTATCACTGCCATTTGCATTACTCATTTATTGCACTTTATAATTGTCATAACCTTAATTATATGTATAATATACATTATAAACATAATTTATGATAGTAACTATAATAATAATTACAAATTACAATAATAATTATTATTGTTATTATTGTTATTAGTATTATTATCATTATTAATATTATTAATATCAATTATAATTTATTATATATTATATTATATATATGTATATATATATATATATATATATATATATATATATATATATATATATATATATATGTGTGTGTATATATATCTATATCTATATATCTATATAGATATATAGATATATATATATAATTGTTATATGCCTATATGCTATTGTCCTTTATAATGTTACCATTTTACTTTATGCGATAGTCAAGTTTGGTACATTTGCTGCTACTTTTGCACATTTTAGGGAACACTTTGTTCGACCTGCCCTGGAAATAGTCTTTACATATATATTTTTATTTCATATTTTGTATTTCTCTTTTTATTCTTTTTATTCTAGTACTGTACTTTTGGTTGTTTACGTTGTTTGACCTGAGCCTCGCCCTAAGCATTTCATTGTACAGGTAACCCTGTGTTTCTGCACATTTGACAATAAAGGCTAAAGGTCAAAGGTGACACAGCCTCTGCTGTCCAGGCTCTTTGGAAGGTCTGACTGAAGAACGGAGGCTGGTAAAGTCACTTACTGTGGATCAGATCAGAAAACACATTTTTACAAACAGGCTTTTAAATCATTTGTTTGTACCTCTTTTATTGTATGTGCAACTTTTACTGTGCTGTGAGTCCGAGTTTCTAATTCATATGTGGAAGTTTTGATTATCTGTATGTTTTTTGTTTATATTTGTTTTTTTATTGCCTGCAAAGCACTTTTTAACTTTTTAACCTCTTTGGATGGCATTGTCGGTCGGTCGGTCGGTCGCTCGGTCGCTCTGTTCATCACCTGATGGGTCACGAGGCCCAGAGACGCTTCGACAAAATTCAATGTCGCGGGGCTGTTAGACTCTTAGTCTTATTAATGAATGTATCGCTATGATGTTATAAAATCTCGACTCTGATCCTGGACATTGCTTTGGACTTTGATACTGAAGACCTCTTTATGATATATGTTATAAAATATAGTTAATCATTGTTGTATTTAATAGCATTATTGCAAGTAGTAGTAGTAGTTGTTGTTTGTTTTTCTTCAGTAGAAATAATAATATTCTTTGAAAAATAATAAAAATCATTTGAGATGGTTCCACTATTCTGCTTGCTTTCTCTCTCTCTCTCTCTCTCTCTCTCTCTCTCTCTCTCTCTCTCTCTCTCTCTCTCTCTCTCTCTCTCTCTCTCTCTCTCTCTCTCTCTCTCTAGATTGGTGGGTCTGTTTGATTTGTAAAGGGGTGGTTTTGGGGTCTTGGGGAGGAGCTTTCCTTTGAGAAATTTGTGTTTGGTCCAAAGTATTCAGCTTTGAAGGAGGGTGTCTACACATTCATAAATTTTATATCTGAGACTGGACTAACACAGAAAAACAAGACACAGGATGTTGGTTGTGTGGATATACATGATAGTTTACATCCCAGCATATGTTTAATCCTAGCGGTACCGTCGATCTTTGACTGATTTATCTCTAATTGGCAAATTATACCAAATGTTCCTATTCCTGAAACAGAAGGCATGTCTTAAAACCCACTGTTAAGGTTCAAAACATAACTTCACACTTTTCTGTGACAGTTTGTGAACACATCAGTATTTGGATGTTAATGTTAGAGTCATGAGGATGTTTATTTGATAGACGCATAATAAAACTGCACCACCTGATCTGTGATTTCTCTGCCAAAGACTTCTACCCACAAGTTTAGACTGGTTTAGACTTTGATACTGAAGTCATGAGGATGTGACAGCAGCCTGCAGACACCCAGGACTGACAGAGAAGAAGAAGCAGCGTCTGTCAGATTCCACTGGTTTATTCATAATGGATATAACCTTTATTTAACCAGATAGTCCCACTGAGATTAAAATAAAGCTGTTTTTCTACAGAGACCTGACCAAGACACAAGTGACCTGGTGGAGTGACTGATATTCATGGGAATAACTTGAGTAAGTGTAATCCTCCGTGATTTGGGGAAGTCTCTTAATTTGAGTCTCTTATATTTTCTCTTATTAAGAACCAACCTATTTTTTGTGTATTGGTATATTGACCTCCATAACATAACAGCCTAATAATGTAATCATTGATTTCTCAGATCTCTTGTCTTTGATAATGGCTCGTTAATTTAATCATCCATATATGTCCAAATAATACATCAGCTCAATAATTTTTACATTTAAATAATTCCTTTAATGTTAGTCTGAAACAGGACCTTTACATACATTTGGTCATACATTTAATCTTGTATTGACTTTTGACCTTACATTAAACACCACTTCTTTTTTACAAACTGTTTTTTTTTAAAAGCATAAAAATCTAAGAATAATAGTAGTTCCTACAATAACACTGCCAAAAGCAGTAGCAGGCTATATATATATATATATATCATATCATCACTCAGACAATTAAATGATAAATGTGAAGACATAGCCTTGATTGAATCTCAAGTCTAGATTTAAATATTTCCACTATTGTGACACTGATTTTTCCTGATGAGACAGGAACAAGATTAAATTAGAGTCTATGTTTTTCTCTGAGACTGAAGGATAATGATTAATCTCTCTCTCTCTCTCTCTCTCTCTCTCTCTCTCTCTCTCTCTCTCTCTCTCTCTCTCTCTCTCTCTCTCTCTCTCTCTCTCTCTCTCTCTCTAACAGTATCAAGCCAGTAGCCTTTCACTTATCGGTGTGGCAGCAGGTTATTTCCAACATGGAAAGGTATTGTATTCAACATGTTATATTACAGTTTATAGTGTATTATTCTTCAATCCATTAATGCTTACTGTTGATTGATTTAACTGTAATAAAATATTAATTAGGAATAATCCTCCATTTGTGTTTAGGAGGTGAAGGTATGTACGGAAACTCACTGTTTAGGTTCAAAACATAAAAACACTTTTCTGTAACAGTTTGTGAACACATCAGTGTTTGGGTGTTAATGTCATGAACATGTTTACTTGTAACATTTTTAAACCTGTTTTAATCAGGGCAGCGTGGCTCTTTAGTTCACTGTAGATGATGTGGTTAAATTTTAACATTTGATAGACGCATAATAAAACATCTTTATCATCTAATATGTGATTTCTCTGTCAGATTGGATTGGACTCTGATATTGGATTGGAACATTGGTTTGCACTTTGATACTTAAGTTATTTTATATTGGCTGTTTACTATGTTTATTCAGGTCAAGACCTCTTTATCACAACTGTTTTAATATGTTATCTGATCTTTCACTCCACTTTTTAGCTATATATTTTCACTGTGGTTGAAGTTAGGGTTGATAGTGAATATATTACATTTATGGTTTCCTAGTTATTGTGCGCCCCCTAGTGGTAAATTATGTTTACAGCTGCTTGAGGCCAAGTTTTAAACGCCACAGTCCCACAGCAGCTTCACACCATGTTGACTGTCTGCTGCTGTCACACACCTTTCCTTCAGGTCCATAACCAGAGAGCCCAGGTCATCAGCAGGAGCAATGAAATACATGCTGCTTAATGCACGTCATAGACTTTCATTGTATTCTCATGCTGTTTCTACTACCTACTACTTCTACTACAGGTTCTAATACACTTTCAAAGGTTTATTGTACTAGAACTTATCCTGCTACTGCTTTGTAAATACTTAAAGGCATGTTTCACCAAAACATTACTTCAACTACTACTTACAGTATATGTCTAAGGCAGCGGTTCTCAACCTGGAGGTCGCGACCCCCCGGGGGGTCGGATCTTGAATAAAATGTAAAACTGTAATTAAAGCCAAATTGATTTAGACTAGTTGTTTTGTATATTTTTGGTCAGTAATGCAAGGTTTGTGTACGTTTGGTAGCTGTCATGTGTGCATCTGGTAGCTGTCGTGTGCGTCTGGTAGCTGTCATGTGTGATAGTAACCCCTGGGACAAACAGGGAGCAGAGAAGCGTGTGTTTGCAGCAGAGGGCCGCTCAGTCTTCCACTGCTATGAAGTCTGCGTCCCGTGCGCAGAGAAAATAGGCTAAATACGCGCCGAGGTCCGTGCTGTGCGCGCCTGTGTAAACAGCAGTGCCAACAGGGCAGGGCGCCGAAGTGAAGCGGGTCACTGCAGTGTGTTTCAAGGGTGAGTCGAGAGGGAGGGGGTCGCGAACCCCAACCTACATTTTTTTGGGGGTCGCGGCTCAAAAAGGTTGAGAACCACTGGTCTAAGGTATAATCTGCCAGAACTGTGTTACTGCTACTATTACCATTCATATTTTTTATGGAATTAAATGACGTATAGTGAAAAGTCTCTGGTGGACAAATTGTAAACAACTTTAAAAGATAAAACTTTAAAAGATAAAACTCAATAAATTAAACTTTTAAACCTGTCACGCTGAAGCTACACTTAAAAAAAGAAATTTCTGCAGAAAATATAAACTATTCCTAGATCAACAAAAATTACAAACACACAACATAAACAAGTGCAAAGGTCAGAGCCTTGATGCTTTTACAATATTCATGTTAGCAGCTACTGTGGCTGCTGGCTGGTTGACTAAAAAGTTCATTTCCCACCCTGGTGGTCTTCCTCTCTGTCTACCAGGATCCAGCAGGAGAGACCAGACTCCCCCTGAACCCAGCTGTGTGTCCATGAAGAGTGACTGGTCAAAGGATGTCCTTATTTATTTTAAAAATAAACTCGATTCTTCTGAAAATAAGTAAGTTGTTATTACTATATCCATGTTTTAACTATTATTTAACCAGAAAAGGTTTGCTGAGTTTGCATGTTCTTTTTCAGCATCACTCTTCATCACAAACCGTATTTCCTCTAATATTGGCCAGGGCCTTTATTTACCTCAACTGCAGAGGGTACCAGGCCTTTATTGGAAGCAGGCTTATATTAGAGACAGGCCTTTATTTCTAATTCCCTCTGTTTGATAAGTATATTTGCTCATATTTTAGTACGAAGCCTCCTTGTTTTCTGATCTGCTTCTGTTGGGGTTCATTAGGTAGACGTTTTTTTGTTACTGCAATGCATTACGATAATTACGGTAATCAACGACGGCACGCTCCAGAGACTTCCGCCGGCCGAGCCGTTTTGTGGCACTTGTACGTTACTACAAACTACAGTTACAAACAGGCAGCAGGAGTTTACCGGTATCCACTGTTGTTTGCATGTAAGCTGAAGCTAACTGAAGCTAACTGAGCCTAAGAATAGAATCTATACAGTTATATCATATCGCCGTTTATGATGCATATGCGCAAGCTCAGTCCACCTGACCTCTGTTCTATCGGCGGAGAGAGAGACACAGACAAGCATGGAGGTTTCGGCGCGCCGAGGGCCAACGTTTTCCGGAGTTTCCCGGGGGCACGGTTCCGGCCAGTGCCAATAGCTGGGCGCCGATGTGTTCCCGGTGATCCGGCCGAAATTTCGGCGGGGGTCCAGGGCTTGGATCGGGAGGATCAATGCGGGCCGTGGGCGGGGTGGAGAGGACAGCGACGGAGAGAGGAGACGGACACGGTCCAGTCATATACTAGGTTTTGACCTAGTCTTGTTTCCTTTGTTTTTTCCCCGGCCTGTATTTGAGGCCGGCCTTTATTTGTTCATGTCGACCACGGCCCCGGCCATTATCGGAGACCCAGCTTTTAATTGATTACCAGCCAGTATTAGAGGAAATACGATATATACAGTTATATATTCTCACCTGACCAGTACAACCAGTCTACTGCAGTTGGCCACTAAGAGCTCCACCAGACCAATTTGGGGCTTAAGTTTCTTGTATAAAGGCTAGTTGGTGGTAGTTGAGCGAGAGAAGAGTGTTACTCATTTACTCTCCCCAGACTCCAAGTCAGGAACTATCAACCTGCTGGTCAAAAGCCTGCTGCCTCTCTATCCTTTCCATCACCCTTTTTTTGTCCATCCTGTGTTTCTAGCAGGATCCAGCAGGAGAGACCAGACTCCCCTGAACCCAGCTGTGTGTCCATGAAGAGTGACAGGTCAAAGGATGACCTTCTTTATTTTAAAGATAAACTCCATTCTTCTGAAAAGAAGTAAGTTGTTATTACTATATTCATGTTTTAACTATTATTTAACCAGAAAAGGTTTGCTGAGTTTGCATGTTCTTTTTCAGCATCACTCTTCATCACATACCGTAATTCCTCTAATATTGGCCCGGGCCTTTATTTAGCTCAACTGCAGAGGGTACCAGGCTTATATTAGAGACAGGCCTTTATTTCTAATTCCCTCTGTTTGATAAGTATATTTGCTCATATTTTAGTACGAAGCCTCCTTGTTTTCTGATCTGCTTCTGTTGGGGTTCATTAGGTAGACGTTTTTTTGTTACTGCAATGCATTACGATAATTACGGTAATCGACGACGGCATGCTCCAGAGACTTCCGCCGGCCTATGGATGAACCAACTGTCTTCAAAGATGGACACCACTCTATTGATCAAACGTAAAGATTTAAAACTGATGATGTGTTGTTATCAGACCCTAAGTCATGAGATGTAGAATTGTTCTGGCCCTTCATACTCTAATGATTCAGTTTCCTCTTTCAAAACATCACATCCAACAATCAGAGCAGCGTTTACAGTGGTGTTCACCTTGTGTATCCACTAGCACAGCACCTTTAACCACCTGTGTGTGTGTGTGTGTGTGTGTGTGTGTGTGTGTGTGTTGATACCTGATATCTATGTTTTGTCCACAGAGTCCACCAGGCGAGGTCAGAGGTGCCCAGTGGTCAGTCAGCCCAGGAGCATCAAACAGACCTGGACTCTATATTTATGGTGTGTAAATGTTCAACAACCTTTTACTTGAGCTACAAATCAAATGCAAAACTACCATTCTAGTCATAATATTCTCCATGCAAAACTCTTTAGACTAGTGGGCTATCAATCTATCCAAGATGGATTTGATCTTGTTTTCTACGATTTTAGTATGAAAGATTAATTCATTCATTCATATTTTTTTATGTTGCAGCTGCTTGAAGAGAAAATCATCACTTTTGTGAAGAATGAGCTGAAGAAGTTCCAGAGGGTTCTGAGTCCAGATTACCCAGAATGCTTTGAGAGGCCGAGGGAGGATGAGGAGGCGATGGATGGTGAGGAGGAAGAACAGAAGAGGAGCAGAGAGGCACTTCTGAAGATCACACTGCACTTCCTGAGGAGAATGAAGCAGGAGGAGCTGGCTGACTCTCTGGAGAGCAGTAAGAGGCTTTTAACTGGTTAACATGGTGGAAGGGAAAAAGGGAGATGTTTAAATTTCCAAACTGCTATAAATGTAGAAATTCCTCAAGGGAGGTCTACACAACTCCATATCAAATAGTAAATGAGCACAATCCGACTGGATAATCTGGTAAAGCTACTGACTAGTTGATGTAGGTGTAAAATGTTGAACACAGTGATGCATGTTAATAAACAACATCACAACAGTTGCCTTTAACATTGAGCTGCACACACAGTCAAGACCTGTTTGTTCACCAGTGATGAAATGAATTGATACCATAGAGTGGGAAATTAAATACATTTGCCCAAAACTGTCCACATTTGTCATATTCACTGTAATGTTCACTCATTGATGTTATTTACTTTTTCTTCATTCAGAACTTCTTCCTGATGTTTGCCAGCGTAAACTCAAATCTAATCTGAAGGAGAAGTTTCAGTGTCTGTTTGAGGGGATTGCCAAAGCAGGAAACCCAACACTTTTGAATCAGATCTACACAGAGCTCCACATCACAGAGGGAGAGAGTGGAGAGGTCAATGATGAACATGAGGTCAGACAGATTGAAACAGCATCCAGGAAACCAGTGAGACCAGAAACAACAATCAAATGTGAAGACATATTTAAACCCTTACCTGGAAGAGATAAACCAATCAGAACAGTGATGACAAAGGGAGTGGCTGGCATTGGGAAAACAGTCTTAACACAGAAGTTCACTCTGGACTGGGCTGAAGACAAAGCCAACCACAATATTCAGTTCACATTTCCATTCACTTTCCGAGAGTTGAATTTGCTGAAAGGGAAAAAGTACAGCTTGGTGGAACTTCTTCATCACTTCTTTACTGAGACCAAAGAAGCAGGAATCTGCAGGTTTGACAAGTTCCAGGTTGTGTTCATCTTTGACGGTCTGGATGAGTGTCGACTTCCTCTAGACTTCCAGAACAACGAGATCTGGACTGATGTTACAGAGTCAACCTCAGTGGACGTGCTGCTGACAAACCTCATCAAGGGGAAACTGCTTCCCTCTGCTCGCCTCTGGATAACCACACGACCTGCAGCAGCCAATCAGATCCCTCCTGAGTGTGTTGACATGGTGACAGAGGTGAGAGGGTTCACTGACCCACAGAAGGAGGAGTACTTCAGGAAGAGATTCAAAGATCAGCAGCTAGCCAGCAGAATCATCTCCCACATCAAGACTTCACGAAGCCTCCACATCATGTGTCACATCCCAGTCTTCTGCTGGATCACTGCTACAGTTCTGGAGCATGTGTTGAAAACAGATGAGAGAGGAGAGATGCCCAAGACCCTGACTGAGATGTACATCCACTTCCTGGTGGTTCAGTCCATACAAGGCAATGTCAAGTATCATGGGAGAGCTGAGACAGATCCACTCTGGACTACAGAGAACAGGGAAATGATTCTGTCTCTGGGAAAACTGGCTTTTGAGCAGCTGGAGAAAGGCAACCTGATCTTCTATGAAGCCGACCTGACAGAGTGTGGCATTGATATCAGAGCAGCCTCAGTGTACTCAGGAGTGTTCACACAGATCTTTAAAGAGGAACGTGGGCTGTACCAGGACAAGGTGTTCTGCTTTGTCCATCTGAGCATTCAGGAGTTTCTGGCTGCTGTTTATGTCTCTCTGTCATTCATCAACATGGATGTCAATCTACTGTCAGAACCACAATCAACATCCTGGTGGTCTACACTATTAAGAAACAAATCTAGCTTAAATCACCTCTATCAGAGTGCTGTGGACAAGGCCTTACAGAGTGCAAATGGACACCTGGACTTGTTCCTCCGCTTCCTCCTGGGCCTTTCACTGGAGACCAATCAGACTCTCCTACGAGGCCTGCTGACACAGACAGGAAGTAGCTCACAGACCAATCAGGAAACAGTCCAGTACATCAAGGACAAGATCAGGGAGAATCCTTCTCCAGAGAGAAGCATCAATCTCTTCCACTGTCTGAATGAGCTGAATGACCGTTCTCTAGTGGAGGAGATCCAACAGTACCTGAGATCAGGAAGTCTCTCCACAGACAAACTCTCCCCTGCTCAGTGGTCAGCTCTGGTCTTCATCTTACTGTCATCAGAAAAAGAGCTGGATGTGTTTGACCTGAAGAAATACTCTGCTTCAGAGGAGGGTCTTCTGAGGCTGCTACCTGTGGTCAAAGCCTCCAATAAATCTCTGTAAGTGCATAGATAACTGGACAGATTAAATAAATAAAATATGTATTTTTTAAAAAAAAAACAAAAAAACAAATTATTTCCGTCTTATCAATTATACTTTCCAGGCTGAGTGGCTGTATGCTGTCAGAGAGAAGCTGTGAAGCTCTGGCCTCAGTTCTCAGCTCCCAGTCCTCTAGTCTGAGAGAGCTGGACCTGAGTAACAACGACCTGCAGGATTCAGGAGTGAAGCTGCTCTCTGCTGGACTGGGGAGTCCACAATGTAGACTGGAAAGTCTCAGGTCAGTATTCCAAAACCTGTTCATCATATGACCATTTAAATCCTGGTTTACATATAGGTTACTATAAACAAATAGATAAAACACCTAAACTGTGTTTTCTCTGCTAATGCAATTTTCCATCTTTTTTTTCTAGCTTCTGTGAACTACTGTCCATGACAATATTCCATTATTTCCTCTTCTTACTGCCTCTGTTGTTGAAACCTAAAATACCAGAAAGAACTTCTAAGATTCTGTCAAAATTTAGTCTACAAAATTTCAAACTGGACCAAATGGAAACACAAAGCAGATCATGGAACAACAGTTTTTAGTGGAGATAATTATAGATTTTCCATTAGCATTTGACTGCATTATCACAACTAAGAGCAGTGTACTAATGAGAAAATCTAACATGTAACTTGCCCTTTTGAGAAGGTGGTTACTCCCAGTAACCACTGTCCCTTAATGGGCAATTTTGAACAGTTCATGAACTTTTTGGATTTTTATGGTTTATTGATCATTAGGATCACTTTTTCTCATTTGTTGTGACACAGAATGAAGCAATTCTTGCTCTCTTTCTTGCTCTCTTGCTCTGGCAGATGCACAAACCCACTTGGCACTCTGTGCACATCCATGAGGCTCTTTGGCAGTGCTCTGGTTTTCCTCATCATTGCCCATATCTTCAAAATCACTGCTTTCATCTTTCTCATCATTGCTGTCTTCATCTTCCTCACACTCAGGCCCATCATTCTCTTCATCACTGCCCTCATCTTTCTCATTGTCACTCATTATCCTCATCACTGTGGTCTTCTTCGCTACTGCAGTGGTCTTCCTCAGCATTCACTCTCTTCCTCACTACATGAAGAAGACCTTAAAGGAATATCTTCCGCCAACAATCTTTCTACTTCTGCAGCACTACATCTTTTTCTTGCCATAATTCCCTGCAATGATATACAGAACAGAAAAGTTTTCACCTATATACTGTTACATATATTCACCTATATATTGTTTATTTCTCATAGGAAAACACTGAACATTAAAAGACCCCTAGAAGGACAGTGGCCTCCATGGGAAACCAGCAGTTTCCCCCCTTAATGGAGGGTGGTTACTGGGTGCAACCACCTGTTTTTTTCCCCATAAAATCAATATTTATTTTAACAATTATGTTTTTGTCATGACAATTCTTCAGCAATACACAGCTCTACAATAAATAATCATAGAAATTGCAAGAAAACCAACCTCGATCATGCGTTAACCAAATTGTGCAGAATACTCACAAACCACATGTGGACCATGGAAGTATGCTATAGCTGTGGAGCCAACTTCTGAGAGGAACTAGAGATAGTACATCACTTCCTGTGTGTAACTTTATTTTTTTCCCATAGGAAACACATTGAAGTTTCTAGCAGTATATACTGTATGTTCCCAGTGTGAATGATAACATGATTTTAGGAGCAAGTCATGAAAATATGGTTTCTCCCTCTCTTTCTGTCTCTTCCATCTATCTATTTCTCACTCAAGCCACGTTCTGGCCACACACACACACATACGCACACATACACACACACACACACACACACGCACGCACGCACACACACACACACACACACACACACACACACACACACACACACTCATACTCTGTGTTTCTCATGTGTACTGAGCTGGCATGCTAAGACCTGAAACTCAACACTGCCCGTGTGTGTGTGTGTGTGTGTGTGTGTGTGTGTGTGTGTAGGTTGTCAGGCTGTCTGCTCACAGAGGAAGGCTGTGCTTCTCTGGCCTCAGCTCTGAGCTCCAACCCCTCCCATCTGAGAGAGCTGGACCTGAGCTACAATCATCCAGGAGACTCAGGAGTGAAGCTGCTCTCTGCTGGACTGGAGGATCCACACTGGAGACTGGACACTCTCAGGTATGGAGAGGCTTGCTGCCAGGCAGAGGCAATGTCTTATAGAGGGGTTAGAGTTGGTAACAATTTTCTCAATCATACTGTGAAGCTGTGTCATATTGTTTAATGTTTAATGGTGGACAAGAGTGAGGTTGTCTGGAAAATCAGTTATTTAATGCCCATGTATCAAAGACACTATGTTGGTTTGACTCTGTTTATCCATCCCCAGTCTGGACCATGATGCAGTGCGGTGGTTGAAATCAGGTCTGAGGAAGTGTAAGTGTGTCTTTAGTTTAATTCATGAAAACAAAGCAGCACACCTTTAAATATTTAGATGTCCATCTACACAGCAGTATGTGAAATCCATTCATTCAAATCCTATTGTGAATGAAGATGATGGCTAATAGTCAAACTGTCAATAAATCAACAAATAATAAACATAATTGATAATTAGATCAAAAACTGTTACTGTATTGTGTCTTGTTCTCCCCATCAGATGCCTGTGAACTCACACTGGACCCAAACACAGCACACAGGAACCTCTCTCTGTCTGAAGACAACAGAAAGGTGACAGTGGTGAGAAAGGAGCAGCCACATCCTGATCACCCAGAGAGATTTGACTACTGGTACCAGCTGCTGTGTAGAAATGGTCTGACTGGGTGCTGTTACTGGGAAGTAGAGAGGAAAGGAAGGGTTGATATAGGAGTGGCATACAGAGGAATCAAAAGGACAGGAGAGGGTGAAGACTGTAGGCTTGGATGGAATGACAAGTCCTGGAGACTGTTCTGCTCTGATAATAGTTACTCTGCCTGTCACAATAACATAAGAACAGACATACGTATCTCCTCCTCTGACTCTAACAGAGTAGGAGTGTATCTGGACTGGCCTGCTGGCTCTCTGTCCTTCTACAGAGTCTCCTCTGACACACTGATCCACCTCCACACCTTCCACTCCACATTCACCGAACCCCTCTACCCTGGGTTTAGGTTTAAGTTTGGGTCTAGGTTTGAGTTGTTTGGTTCCACGGTGTCTCTGTGTCAGATAGAGGAGGGAGAGTCGCCTCCTGTGTGAACACTCACACTCCTGACAGCTGCAGAAATGACATTTCACTCTGTACAGGATCGATTATTGTTGTTCAGAGAGAGTTTGTTGTTGATGGTTAAAGTATCTTTGCTTTGGACTTTTGTTTGGCATTTATTAATCTCACCAGTCCAAGCTACACATGTATCTTGTTTTCTTGTTGGTTTTTACAACGCTTACACAGAAATAAAGGTTAAATGGACATTGTTTGATCTTCTTTTCAAATGATCATAGTTTTAAATATTTCTTACCCTAAAATAAACCAATATATTGTTCTGCTGTGAGTCATTACTTCTCATAATCGATTAAAAAGTAAAATTTATTCACATTGCCTAAATTGGCTGAACCAAGCCAACATATGTTATTCCCATTGTGAAGGTGAGTCCATTACATTTAAAAGCAAATATGCTGTATTTCTCTTTCCTTTCTTGTACCCTATTCTGTGTATCAGACACATGCAGCTACTTGTAAGTTTAATGGAAAACTTTTAGTATAGAAAATGTGACCAGTTAATGAAAATGTTTTAAGTTCAACCAATCTAATTTTGAAAGAGCAGTCAGTGTGAACACAGCTGGACCACTGATCCTTTTAGCTTAAACTACAGGGGTTAATGTACTGAAGATGGAAAACTTCCTGGCTATGAATTACAAAGAGACACTTAACATGTACTTTTACTGTTGATACTTACTATAGTTTTATATTGTTGCTCTTCATTTTGTTTCTGCTCTGAAAGTAAAGGAGCGGTATGTTTAAAAGTATATTTTCCCTTTAGGCCTACATGAGTCATATGACAAATGTGGTAGGTACTCAGTTACAGGAAACATTTCTTGTCAAATCTCAGTAGCTCCCCCTTCTGGACTCACAAAGAAACGACTGTGTGTGTGAGATACATCTACTGTATCAAACACTAATTCACCTGAAAAAGAAACATTTGTACAACTGAAGAGAGCAAACTGAGTTTTTTATCACCAAACTACAGCAATCATCACCTCTCCTCTCTCTAATCCCTCCATTATTGAGAACTTCTGTAGATGACATGATTTATCCAGGAGGAGCTGGATGGTGTTAAATGTTAAAGCACTGGTGAAATAAAGCAACATAATTCCCACTGTGTTTTCAGCTTCATTCAGATGGTAGTAAACCCTGTGCAGCAGGTAGATGATCCAGCATCACCCACTCCTATATGAGTCTGGTAGCAGACTGCAGAGGCTCCAGGAGTCTCACAAGAGGTCTAAGATGATCCAAGACAACCTCTCCAAGGTCTTCATGATGTGCTGGATGTTAGTACCTCTGCTCTGTGGTGCTTCAGGATACTGGACCAGCCCTTCTTGAACATGGGGACGATACAGGATGTTGTCTGCAGTGGTGGCGCCCTCTGCAGGCTCAGTGAGAGGCTGAAGAGAAGCTGCAGGAGCCTCACAGCTGATTGGTCTATGTTTTGAGCTCCCTGGAGCTGATGTCATCAGCACCCACAGTCTTGCTGGGATGGAGCCTCCTCAGCTCCCTCCTCACCTGGTCAGCAGATGGACGGGCTGGGGAGAGACCTCAGTGTCTTCCTGGACAGTCTGAAGTCTGGGCTAAAGGTCAAAGGTGACAGGGCCTTTGCTGTCCAGGTTCCTGGGCTTTGGAAGGTCCTGCCTGAGGAGCCGAGTTTGGTAAAGTCACCTTCATACTATAGATCAGATCAGAAAACATATTTTTACAGACAGGCTTTTATATCCTTTGTTTTGCCCATTTTATTCTCATCTATCTACAAGTTTTATTTTTCTGCAAGCCTGTTTTTTAATTCATGTTTTTCATTCAGAAACTTTTACTGCAGTGTGCCAATGCATACTCAGGTCTAATCTGAAGACGTTTCAGTGTTTGTTAGAAGGGATTTCTAAAGCAGGAATCCCAACACGTCTGAGTCAGATCTATAGATCTCTACATCACAGTGGAAGAGACAGCCGGGCGGAGCCAAGTTTACTTGCCCTGACAGGTATGAGTGTCACACCTATCCTCCCTCAAGTACTTCTGTGTTTTTCCACATGCCAAACTTTTCTATTGCTTGAGGTTCACAGACGCCACTAGAGTGGCTTGTCCATCCTGTGTGTGCCACGTGAGTAACATCATTGATGATATATATGTAGCCTATATATATGTAGCTCATTCAATTCACAGAATTTAATCAAGCTAAATGTTACATTTCCTTTGCCGACCGATTGACTGTACAGTAGTATACATGGGCCCAGTTGGCGTTGGTTGGCCTATCTCAGTGTTTTGGTAGGCTATTTTGCAATTCATTATTTAATTGTGCAAAACCGGAGCAACACTAATTTCATGCTGTTTGTCATAGTAGCCTACTGGTTGTCTAGCTGATGTTTGTGTGTATGGTCTCTAGTGTACAGTAATTAGTCTGGCTAGCCTGGATACGGGGCCCTGGCATCAGGGACAGTGGTGGAAAAAATACTCAAATCCATATGTAAAAGTAGCAATGCTAGCCTCAGCAGGAGGAAACTCAGATTTCCCTTGGTGCAGAGGAAAATGTGAGGCTCTATACTTTCAGAGTAGCCGCAGTGTGTTCCACAAGCACCGGCTGTCGGCCAAAGAGCGGACTATATTCATTCCTATTTAGTATAAACCATACTTGTTTCCAGCTAGCTACCTTTTTAATGGTAATTTTTGCTTGACGAAAACGAGAGTGAAACTTTCACTCCAAACGGCTTGCATCATGTTTTGTTTGTGTGCCAGTGTGAAAAGGCGGGTGTATTTCATCTGCGTTCCAGTAGTGACATGCCCATGAGCAGAACATAACTGCAATGCCAGTGGCCTTTTGGCAATAAGAGGCTGATGATACGCATGATTTTTTTTTCAGCTAATGTTGAATTTAGCACCTTAATTTTTCCTTTTTATTTCATGTTCATACAGGCTAATCAAATAATCAGTCATTTAAAAACACTCAAGATTTTGTTAATTGAGTTTCCCCAATAATTGTGTATCTTGCTGTGAAAATGTAAATGCATGTTTACAGGCCTAAACCAGCTTGATTGAAGCTAAATTGACTGAATGTTGTCATATTTAATACTACTTTTACCACCCAGCTGGCTACTCTATAGTACCCTTGTGTGTGTCAGCTGATGACCGGACAGTGGCTAAGGGCTGTACCGGAGGGAGACACGCTTAGCCCGGGTTGGGGTGTGGAGACTGGCGGGGAGGCGGGTGTATCAGATCCGCTGGTTCCCACTAGTCAGGTGAACAGTGAGATGGAAGAGATGGAGTATGATCCAGAGTCAGACACTTCATCTGTGGTGTCAGATACAGTGTCACAAGCTGGTGAATTATACACATTGGGGTAGATTAATGATTTGCTTGATGAAACTTTTGGGTCAAGGTGAAAGATTGTTTCCCGACACAGACAGGTTCATCAGGTCATGTAAAGCCCTGCAGAAGCTAAAGGGACAATTAAGAGTAAAACAAAATGGTCATGCATCACAGGGTGGTCTCTCTGCTCTCACTGTTTCCCTTACTGTTTCCATCTTCCCCTTTCTCTATGCAGGGTTTAACATACCACAGCTGGAGCAGTTCACAGTCATCAGTAAGAAGGCTCTGTACATGGTGGCGGCAGGGGTGGGTAGTAACGCATTACAAGTAATGCACATGAGTAAAAAAGTAGTTTTTTTTAAGGAACGAGTACTTTTAGTTCCTTTTTTTAAACTGTACTTCTACTCTTTACTCGAGTATATTCTTGAGCCAGTAATCTACTTTTTACTTCACTACATTTGCCATTTATACCTTTGTTACAACTAGTCTGCTCTAAATGTGGGGATTGAGTGTCGGGGGGGAGGAGCGTGCAAGGAGCATCTCTACTGCAGATGCCAAGCTGCCAGCTGCCTGGAAGAAAAATAAGCACCACCTGTCTTTTGACCACGATGCGATGATGACGGAGCAAAACCCAGAACAAGAGGCAGCTTCCAACAAATGGGTATCCCTATGATTGACTGAGGTCTTGGTACAGGGAGTAATACTACAGAACAGAAAATCTGAGTTTTAATTAATTGTATTGTGTTCGGTATCTGCTGCATTTTGGGCCTGTAATAGGTTTGGTTACTTTGATAATGTCTGTAAATACTAGAGTTAAACAGGCTTATATTCTGTTTTATAAAGGGCTAAGAAAGTTTTATCAACAAGTGCTGTTTTTTCATTATTTTGCACTGGCCCGCACACCCTAAAAAATATTAAAATGGAAAGTAACTTGTACTTTGAGTAATTTATTAACCAGGTACTGTTTTACTTTTACTTGAGTAGGTTTCTCAAATGGTAATTTTCACTTTTACTTGAGTAATTTTTTATGGGAGTAATTGTACTTTTACTTGAGTATAGATTTTCAGTACTCTACCCACCACTGGTTGGCGGTGAAGGTCCACCACCAAGCTGCACTGATGAAGGTCAAACCATTGAGGTGGCTTGTGGACATGGGGCCTAACTCTTCTGTGAGAGGATGCTGGCGCTCCCTGTATAAACCTACCACAGAGAAGCGTACTGCTGCTGTACAGTGGAGGCTTATTCACGGGGCCATCGTAGCTAATAGCCATTTGGCACACATTGATCCAACTGTGTGGGGAAAGTGAAGCAGTGGAGCTTCTCTTTTTATGGTGTCAGAGTCTGGCAAGCTTGCTAGAGGTGGTGCAGGGCCGGTGTGGTGGGTTGGAGATCATTTTCTCCAGGGAGCCTTACACTGAAGGACCCAGGTACACATTGGCGGGAAAGGGAACTGCTCAACTACATCCTAGGCCAGGCCAAGCTGGCCACATGGAAAAGCAAGAAGAATAAGAGGCTGGGCTCAGGGTCGGTGGAGGCTGACAGGATCTCTTTGGGGCTGGTGGCTGCTAGGCTCCGGGAGGAGTTTGAGGGGTTAAGGGGGTGCTGTGTTCTGTTGATGAGCAGGGGGAACTGGGCCTTACTTTTTAATTAGTGCTTTTATTGAATGGTTGTAGTAGTGTTTTTTTAAAATTTGGTAATAAAGGTATAGAATTCTCTCTCTCTCTCTCTCTCTCTCTCTCTCTCTCTCTCTCTCACAGGTTATTTCCCTTGTTAAACTGCTGTGACTACTTTCACTTAAGGTGTGGCACAGACTATTTTCAACACCAAAAGGTATTGTAACCAACACTTTAAATGACAGTTTACAGTGTAATATAGCTTAATGACTCTATCCCACCTCTGATTTGGTTTTGTTTGCTAATTGTTTGCTGTGTGACAATGTATAAATGAACTGTACTTGTATGTCTTTTTTAGAACTGTATTGCAGGTCTCCCTTGAAAAAGAGATCTTGATCTCAATAAACCTTCCTGCATAAAGCTATAATTATTATTATTATTATTATTAATATTAAGATTCATATTATGGTTATTACTTTTTATTATTATTATCTTTTTACTATCTTTTATCATATTGTTGCCACCTAGCATTAGCTTATTCAGCGTATAAAAAGCAGAAATCTCCAACCTGTCTCCGTGTGAAAAAGCGCTGTTTAGATTCAAAATATAATTCAACAGTTTTCCAACATATTAGTGTTTGGTCTCAATGGTAAAGTAATCTAATAAAGTAGAAGTAGTAATGATAATTTATTTTGCTTTATGAACATGTTTAATCGGGAACCAAGATGCCTGCACAGCCTACAGTTTGAAGTTGAAACACTCGATATGTATGTGACATGATACTGATAGGAGTGATAACAGCCCTTGAAGTCAACCTGATTTATCCTGTAATAGAAACCTTGTTGTAATGAATCAGTCCAACTAACACAGCATGTTGGCTGTGTTTCTGTAAAGGTGTTTGCTCTACTATGAGTCAGTCTGAGGAGAGAGAGGAGGGGCTCCCTCCCTCTAAAACCACTCTGTCTGGGGAACATGACAGCCAGACCAAAGCTGAGAGGTAAGATGAGGATCTCTAACTGTCCATGACTGTTCTCCATCTCAGAACTCAGCAGTGAAAATCATTACAGCATCATTATTCAGAGTGAAAGGTCTGTCTCTGTTGTGTTGAAGCCCAGTCCAGCAGGAGAGACCAGACTCCCCTGTACCCAGCTGTGTGTCCATGAAGAGTGACTGGTCTATTTTTGAGCCCTTAAACTTTAGAGATGGAAATCACTCTACTGAACAGAGGTGAAATGTATCCAATAGATGACAAAAAATGTCTTAACATCCACTAAAAATGTATTTTAAAATAGTGGTGATCCTTCCTGTATTTCTACTAGAGTCCAGCAGGAGAGACCAGACTCCCCTGAACCCAGCTGTATGTCCATGAAGAGTGACTGGTCGAAGGATATTGATATTAATTTTAAAGAACAGTTTGACCAAAAGTAAGTTGTTATTAGAATTAAAACACGTAACATTGTATATATTTTGAATAATCTTTTATCCTGGAAGAGTTTTACTCTGCATGTACTTTATTCATGATTTTCTGTCCTTTTTAACGACCCACATCCCTGTTTTATCAATCCTTTGTTTCTAGCAGGATCCAGGAGGAGAGACCAGACTCCCCTGTACCCAGCTGTGTGTCCATGAAGAGTGACCAGTCTATGGAGCTGCCACTTGCCTTCAAAGGTGGACACCACTCTACTGAGCAAAGGCAAGAAAAACAGATGAGTATGTTAGTATCTGACTCTACTGAGCAGAGGTAAGACATCATGAGATATAGAATGTGTGTGTGTGTGTGTGTGTGTGTGTGTGTGTGTGTGTGTGTGTGTGTGTGTGTGTGTGTGTGTTGATATCTGGAGACATAATACATCATGTTCTCTCCACAGAGTCCACCAGGAGAGTTCAGAGGTTCCCAGTGGTCAGTCTGCCCAGGAGAATCAAACAGACCTGGCCTCTATATTTATGGTGTGTAAATCTACAACACTTTTTGCTTCAGCTACAAATGCATTTAAAAACAACCATTCTGGTCGTAATGGTCTCCATGCTACAATCTTTAGAATAGTGGGCTTTTTGTCTATGCAAGATGGATTTGATATTCCACAGTTTCAGTATGAAAGTTTAATACATATATTATTCTGTTCCAGCTTCTTGAGGAGAACATGATTACTTTTTTGAGGAATGAGCTAAAGAAGTTCCAGAGCTTTCTGAGTCCAGATTACCCAGAATGCTTAGAGAGACAGACAGAGGATGAGGAGGTGGTGGACGGTGAGGAGGAAGAGCAGAGGAGGAGCAGCAGAGACGCACTTCTGAAGATCACACTGCACTTCCTGAGGAGAATGAAGCAGGAGGAGCTGGCTGACTCTCTGGAGAGCAGTAAGAGGCTTTTAACTGGTTTAACATGGTGGAAGAGGAAATGGTGGTTTGTTGTTTACATTTGCAACCTGCTATAAATGTAGAAATTTCTCAAGGGAAGTCTACACAACTCAATGTCACATGGTAAATCAGCGCAATCCTCATGAATAATCTGGTAAAAACATTGACTGGTCAATTTGGGCATAAAATGATGAACATAGTGATACATGTTATTGAAAAAACATCACAAGAGTTACCTTTCACATTGGGCTGACACAGTGAGGACCTGTTTCTCAACCAGTGATGAGCTTAGTAGATACAGTCGGTGTTGGGAAATATATCCATTCTCCTTTAAATATTGCTTGCAGTAGCATCCATTCATTGATGTTATTTGTTTGTTCATTCAGAAACTCTGGCTGCAGTGTCCCAACGTAAAGTCAAATCTAATCTGAAGCAGAAGTTTCAGTGTTTGTTTGAGGGGATTGCTAAAGCAGGAAACCCAACACTTTTGAATCAGATCTACACAGAGCTCCACATCACAGAGGGAGAGAGTGGAGAGGTCAATGATGAACATGAGGTCAGACAGATTGAAACAGCATCCAGGAAACCAGCGAGACCAGAAACAACAATCAAATGTGAAGACATCTTTAAACCCTTACCTGGAAGAGATAAACCAGTCAGAACAGTGATGACAAAGGGAGTGGCTGGCATTGGGAAAACAGTCTTAACACAGAAGTTCACTCTGGACTGGGCTGAAGACAAAGCCAACCACAATATACAGTTCACATTTCCATTCACTTTCCGAGAGCTGAATCTGCTGAAAGGGAAAAAGTACAGCTTGGTGGAACTTCTTCATCACTTCTTCATTGAGACCAAAGAAGCAGGAATCTGCAGGTTTGACAAGTTCCAGGTTGTGTTCATCTTTGACGGTCTGGATGAGTGTCGACTTCCTCTAGACTTCCAGAACAACGAGATCTGGACTGATGTTACAGAGTCAACCTCAGTGGATGTGCTGCTGACAAACCTCATCAAGGGGAAACTGCTTCCCTCTGCTCGCCTCTGGATAACCACACGACCTGCAGCCAATCAGATCCCTCCTGAGTGTGTTGACATGGTGACAGAGGTGAGAGGCTTCACTGACCCACAGAAGAAGGAGTACTTCAGGAAGAGATTCAGAGATGAGGAGCAGGCCAGCAGAATCATCTCCCACATCAAGACTTCACGAAGCCTCCACATCATGTGCCACATCCCAGTCTTCTGCTGGATCACTGCTACAGTTCTGGAGCATGTGTTGAAAACAGATGAGAGAGGAGAGATGCCCAAGACCCTGACTGAGATGTACATCCATTTCTTGGTGGTTCAGTCCATACAGGGGAATGTCAAGTATCATGGGAGAGCTGAGACAGATCCACTCTGGACTGCAGAGACCAGGAAGATCATTCAGTCTCTGGGAAAACTGGCTTTTGAGCAGCTGGAGAAAGGCAACCTGATCTTCTATGAAGCTGACCTGACAGAGTGTGGCATTGATATCAGAGCAGCCTCAGTGTACTCAGGAGTGTTCACACAGATCTTTAAAGAGGAGTGTGGGCTGTACCAGGACAAGGTGTTCTGCTTTGTCCATCTGAGCATTCAGGAGTTTCTGGCTGCTGTTTATGTCTCTCTGACATTCATCAACACTGGTGTCAATCTACTGAGAGAAAAACAGGTAACTTTCCCACCATCCAGGCTATTAAGAAAGAAATCTAAAGTAAAACGCTTCTACCAGAGTGCTGTGGACAAGGCCTTACAGAGTGCAAATGGACACCTGGACTTGTTCCTCCACTTCCTCCTGGGCCTTTCACTGGAGACCAATCAGACTCTCCTACGAGGCCTGCTGACACAGACAGGAAGTAGATCACAGACCAGTCGGGAAACAGTCCAGTACATCAAGAACAAGATCAGGGAAAATCATTCTCCAGAGAGAAGCATCAATCTGTTCCACTGTCTGAATGAGCTGAATGACCGTTCTCTAGAGGAGGAGATCCAACAGTGTCTGAGTTCAGGAAGTCTCTCTCGAGCCAAAGTCTCCCCTGCTCAGTGGTCGGCTCTGGTCGTCATGTTACTGTCATCAGAAAAAGAGCTGGACGTGTTTGACCTGAAGAAATACTCTGCTTCAGAGGAGGGTCTTCTGAGGCTGCTGCCAGTCGTCAAAGCCTCCAATAAATCTCTGTAGGTGCATAGATAACTGGATAGACTCAACATATTAAATGTGATCATTTTCACATGTAATAAAATAGAAGCATTTTCAAAATTATTGTTCATGAATAATGTTTTTTTCAGGCTGAGTGGCTGTAAGCTGTCAGAGAGAAGCTGTGAAGCTCTGGCCTCAGTTCTCAGTTCCAAGTCCTCTAGTCTGAGAGAGCTGGACCTGAGTAACAACGACCTGCAGGATTCAGGAGTGAAGCTGCTCTCTGCTGGACTGGAGAGTCCACACTGTAGACTGGAAACTATCAGGTCAGTATTCCTTAACTTGTAATGCGAGACCCTGAAAGTTTTACATCTGGAATTCAGAGCCATTTTTCACTGGCATTTTCAATTTTACTGGAAAGAAATCTTGAAACTTTCCAGAATGCATTTTATTCTGATCCAGCTTCATATACACAGCAGAAAACCTTGATGATTTATAGAATGACAGTCATGCTTGTATATTTAGAAAGATCACCTTTCTCTATTCCTGTCTCAGACATATGTCACTGTCACATCTCCAGCTTGTTCAGAATAGAGCAGCTAGGATTTCTACTACTACCACTGAGAAGATCATAAGTTTAGCATGTCTCCAGTGGGCAGCAATTACACATAGAATCCATGTCAAGATTTTACTAAGCACATTTAGTATGGTTAGTTTTGGTCCTGACTTACATTGCAGATCTCTTCCCTATGAGCCCTATGAGCGCAAGCTGAGATCTTCGGGTCTTTTTGACTGTCCCTCTGTCTAGACTCAAAACTAAACATGATGACACTTTCACCATCAGGGCCCCTAGACAGTGGGATGCCTTCCTGAGGGACTTAAGCTAACAAATTCAGTATCTTTTAAAACACTTCCTAAAACATTTACTGACTTGCTGTGTCATGTTTTTGTCTTTACCCCTTTCTTCATCTTGAGTTGTTTCTCATGTTTTTACTTTATTGTTAAAAACACTTTTTATTTTGTTTCACTTTCTTTTGGTTTACTATTCTTTTTTATGACTAAATGTGCAGCATAACATAGCATATGCCATTTGGTGGATGTATTTATCCAAATCACTTTATAGTACCATGTGTCAACACATTTTTAACATGGGCAACCCCAGTGGAAATCAAACCAGTATCCCTGGCATCGTTAGTGCCGCACTCAACTAAATGAGTTACAGCACCATGCAAAGCACACTGTAAACTAATGACATTAACATATAAGAAAATAACATTTTCGTATCTTTTAATGTCCATTGAGGCTGAGTGACTGTAAGCTGTCAGAGAGAAGCTGTGAAGCTCTTGGATCAGTTCTCAGTTCCCAGTCCTCTAGTCTGAGAGAGCTGGACCTGAGTAACAACGACCTGCAGGATTCAGGAGTGAAGCTGCTCTCTGCTGGACTGGAGAGTCCACACTGTAGACTGGAAGCTCTCAGGTCAGTATTCCTCAACCTGTTCAACACATGACCATTTTATTCTTGGTTTACATGCAGGTTAATATCAGTGAACACAAATACAAGGATGTCCTGCTTATGATTTGGCACTACTTTCTAGCCTATAAAAACGAAACTATATTTAATTATTTCCTTACTGCCTCTGCTACTGAGACCTCAAATAACAGAAAGGACTTTCATGATTCTGTCACAAATATGGTCAAGAACTCTCAAATTGGACCAAATTAATTAACCACATCACTGATCAGCCAGTCACTGTTTGTATTTGATAGAGTTAAAGTTTTTGCTAGCATTCGACTGAATTATTACAACTAATTTCAGAGTAGTATACTAAGAAAGTCTAACACATAGCTTGTTTTGAGTGTGTGTTTCTAGGTTGTCAAGCTGTCTGGTCACAGAGGAAGGCTGTGCTTCTCTGGCCTCAGCTCTGAGCTCCAACCCCTCCCATCTGAGAGAGCTGGACCTGAGCTACAATCATCCAGGAGACTCAGGAGTGAAGCTGCTGTCTGCTGGACTGGAGGATCCACACTGGAGACTGGACACTCTCAGGTAGGTTATATTCTGCAGTCACATTATGCAGTTTGTATGTGATGCATCTCAGAGTGTTGTGATGCAGGCTACAGTCGTAGAAAGCAACAGCACAGGTTTGATGAAAACTCAGAGATCATCTCTACCCTATAGATATCATGCACAGAACATATAGTGCATCACCGAACCACCCTGCATTAAAGATCCATAAGCAATGCTGGTTTGTCTGCCCACAGAGGCTTGTTTGCATTTTACTACAGTTTCTTGAAGATCTGATGGCTGTGTGGTGGCCAGAAGTCTGATCCTTTCAGAGTCTGCACTGGTGTCAGGCAGGCTTCAGGCTGCCACAAAATTAAGATCTGTGCACAGCCTCCAACTGCAGTTTTCAGATGACTGTACACTTGTGCCACATACATCAGAAGCCCTGCAAACAGCAGCAGTGAAGGCCTACAGGAGGATAGGACTCTCACTCAACATCTCCAAGACCGAGATCCTGTGCCAGTGGAGATCTTCTCTCTCATCTACTACTCCCACCTTCACCATTGAGGACAAACCCCTAGCAACTGTACCATCTTTCAAATATCTAGGAAGCATCATCTCTGAAAATTTCAGCACTGAGGATAAGATCCAGAACAGGATCAAGCAGGCCTCCTCCTCCTTTGGTAGGCTCGGGAAGAGGATCTTCCTCAATAAAAACCTTAGTACAGTAAGATTGCAGTCTTCCAGGCAGTTTGCATAAACACTTTTCTCTATGGCTGTGAAACCTGGACCTTGTATTGCCGCCATATCTGACAACTGAACGCTCTCCACATAAGATGTCTCCAGTGCATCCTTGGTATAACCTGTTGTGACTATATCCCACAAACGGAAATACTTGCAAAAAACAGCTGCAAGAGTATGGAGGCCACCATAATACAATATACAATATGCCATGAAGGGGTGCAATGAGTGTAATGAACAACTGAACGCTCTCCACATAAGATGTCTCCAGTGCATCCTTGGTATAACCTGTTGTGACCATATCCCACAAACGGAAATACTTGACTGTGGCCCGGCAAAGGAGGTGGCAGAGGAGAAACACGATAATGGCTGTTCCACCAAATACAGACTACAGATACCTTGCCTGCAAGAAAATATGTAGTTCCCACATAGGAAAAAATGTGTGTGTGTGTAGTTGTCCATTTGTCTTAATGTCTCAATGTCTCTTGTGTCTACCTCCTCCACAGTGTTGCCCATGGTGGAATGCATCGCTTGAAACCAGTGCCCTTCAGGTGTAAGTTGAACTTTTCTAGTATCATTAAACACATTATTAATAATCCCTCAAGGAAACAGTGGCATATAATTAATAACAAACTACCAATAAATAAACTAATAATAAATAGAACAGGTCTTAGATAAAACTTACTGCTGCAATTGTCTTGTTCTCCCCATCAGATGCCTGTGAACTCACACTGGACCCAAACACAGCAAACAGAAACCTCTCTCTGTCTGAGGACAACAGAAAGGTGACACTGGAGAGAGAGAAGAACTCATATCCTGATGACCCAGAGAGATTTGACTACTGGTCGCAGGTGCTGTGTAGAAATGGTCTTACTGGTCGCTGTTACTGGGAGGTAGAGTGGAAAGGAAGGGCTGATATAGGAGTGACATACAGAGAAATCAGAAGGAAAGGAAAGGGTGTTGACAGCTGGCTTGGAGGGAATGACAAGTCCTGGAGTCTGGAATGCTCTGATAGTACTTACACTGCCTGTCACAATCAGAGAACAACAGGCAAACGTATCCCCTCCTCTGACTCTAACAGAGTAGCAGTGTATCTGGACTGGCCTGCTGGCTCTCTGTCCTTCTACAGAGTCTCCTCTGACACACTGATCCACCTCCACACCTTCCACTCCACATTCACTGAACCCCTCTACCCTGGGTTTGGGTTTGGGTTTGGGTATGGGTTTGGGTTTCGTTTTTGTTCCTCAGTGTCTCTGTGTCAGATATAGGAGGCAGAGTCACCTTCTGTCTGGAGAAACACTCACACCGCTGCCCCATCACAGCTGCTAAAATGATAGTTCACTCTGTACAGGATCACACACACACACACACACACACACACACACACACACACACACACACACAAGCACACACACTCACACTCACCCTCCTACAGCTTAAAGAGACATCAATCAGACAAACGCAAACCAGCAAATGAAAATAAGAATATTAATGGTTATATTTTCATATAGATTTACAACTCATTTTACTGTAAACAAACATGATTCATCAATCACTGTAAATTGAGTGTATTCTATGTGTAAGGTAACTGAACATGGACATTTTACACGGAAAATGGAATAATCAGAAAAAATGAAGTTATTGTTGTTCATTAGAGTCTGTTGTTATTAATTGACTGGTTAAAATGTCTCTCCTTTTGTTTTATTTGGTAATATATCAGTCTCACTACTCAGAACTAAACATCTATATTGTTTTGTTTGCTACAATTAAAGCTTAAATGAACATTGTTTAATTGTCTTCTTTTCAAACATGCATAGTTTTAAATACAGTTTGTTGATTTTAATTATTATTGCCATAAAATCAACCAATATATTGTTTGTTTTTTTATTTTATAAGTTGTGAGTGATGGCTTCTTATTATTGAGGAAAAAGTCATCTACCACATCACTGATTCACATTGTAGAATAGAAAAATGTCTTTTAGCTTTACCTACAGACGTTAATGCTTTGAACTTCCTGGCTATAGATTATAAGAACAGGAACCTCCTTAACATGTATTTTTTATTTCAATACTGAGAGTACAATTGATGGTGATGCTTTTAGTATTTTCACTTGAGACAATGAAGAACTTTTATTTTGAATGGAGAACATAGGCCCAAATGTGCCTAGTGTTTGCTGGGAATGCCTGGTGGAGGACTCTCTCCAAAATGATTTGAGCTTTCACCTCTGAGAAAATGTCTCCTGTATCTGGGTGGAGGTTGGGGATATGGAGTCGGAATGGAAGCTGTTGAAAGCGTCTGTCATGGAAACAGCTGCAAGGATTTTTACTATATGTTGAGCCCATTGTGATCTAAAATAGCTATGAAATATTTTTGAAGTTCAAATTTCTTCTACTCCATATATTTTTTGGTGCTGGGGTTACTCTAAGTCACAGTAGATCATGTGGTTAATTTCGCCATCTAGTGGACATATAGTACAACTACATCACCTAATCTGTAATTGCTCTGCCACAGATTTGGTTTCTGGCTACAGGTTAGACTGGTTTGGCGTCATACTGATCATACTGCACTTCTAGACTTTGTTACTGAGGCGATGAGGGTTCACAGACACCCAGGACTGACGAAGGAGAATAAGCAGCGTCTTCTCTCTGAAGCTAGAAAGTCTCTTTGACTTGATCTGGATGTGAATTCACCAGGTAAGAATCCTACCAGAGAATCTAATAAAAGTTTGATGAACAGGATTACATTGTGTTGTATGACGGTGTGACTGTATAGTGCAATGAGATGATGGTGGCAAAGTCTTTCAAAATGAATGCAGATCTAAATGTTCCTTAGAGTCAACTGTAACATTCATTCAGTCATTTTCCATACTCGCTTATTCCTATTCAGGGTCACTGGAGGGCTGGAGCCTATCCCAGCATGCATTGACTGGAAGGCTGGGAAACACCCAATGGTTGTCAGTCCATTACAGGGCTAATGTGTAGACAGACAAACACACTCATTATCACACCTAAGGGCAATTTGCAGTCTGCAACATGGGTAGAACATGCAAATGCATGCATGTAAACTCTCTTAGACATTCTTGCTGTGAGGCGACAGTGGTAAACACGGAACCACCATGTCACCCCAAGTGTGACATTTTGTCCAGTATTTGTGTCTGACTTGGGGGGCCAAATTTAAGTTTGTATAGGAATGTTTTACATGTGCTACTTTTACTGGTAGCCAGATCAAATCAAATCAAGGTCACAAGAAAGACTGACACGCCTAATTTTGTTGGTGAAATATGCAGGGAGTCTCAGGACTTGTCTGACAGCTTGGCTAGGTTTGACTGAGGTGCTTTTTATCCACTGTTAATATACCAAGTCTGCAAAACACTACCAATACTGAGATACACTGCCTTTAAATCACCCCACTTTTACACAATCCATGTCTCAATTGTCCCAGAGGCTTAGAAATCCTTTCTAGATTAACCTGATCAGTCCATTTGATGGAAAGGACAGGTCTTTGTGGTTTTTATACGCTCAATGTGTATTTGGCATGTTACTGACAGAAATGATCACAACCCTTGAAATAATATATCCTGTAATGGAAACCTTGTAATGAATCAGTCCACTGTGTTTCTGTAAAGGTGTTCACTCTACTATGAGTCAGTCTGAGGAGAGAGAGGAGGGGCTCCCTCCCTCTAAAACCACTCTGTCTGGGGAACATGACAGCCAGACCAAAGCTGAGAGGTAAGATGAGGATCTCTAACTGTCCATGACTGTTCTCCATCTCAGAGATCAGCAGTGAAATCATTACAGCATCATTATTCAGAGTAAAAGGTCTGTCTCTGTTGTGTTGAAGCCCAGTCCAGCAGGAGAGACCAGACTCCCCTGTACCCAGCTGTGTGTCCATGAAGAGTGACTGGTCTATTTCTGAACCCTTAACCTTTAGAGATGGAAATCACTCTACTGAGCAGAGGTGAAATGTATTCAATAGATGACAAAAAATGTCTTAACATCCACTAAAAATGTATTTTAAAATAGTGGTGATCCTTCCTGTATTTCTACTAGAGTCCAGCAGGAGAGACCAGACTCGCCTGAACCCAGCTGTGTGTCCATGAAGAGTGACCTGTCTATGGAGCCACCTATTGCCTTCAAAGATGGACACCACTCTACTGAGAAAAGGTAAGAATTTAAAATCGATACGATTTCTCAAGTCAGTACATGCCTGTTTGTACACGTACATATTACCTTTATCCAATTCTGTAACCTCTGGCGCTATTGAGGTGTCTGTATGTATGAGTGTGTGTGTGTGTGTGTGTGTGTGTGTGTGTGTGTTAGTTTCTTCTCTTTAAACGTCACATCCAATAATCAAAGTTACATTTATAGTGGAGTTCACCTTGTGTTTCTCCTAAGATCCATCATCAGAATCAGAATCAGGTTCATTTTCACCAGGTACATGTTCACATACTAGGAATTTGAGTTGGTGAGGTTGGTGCAGTGCAATATACAAGCATTTAGACAGACAAGCAGCAATCAAGCTTTTCAAATAGAATTTAACACAGTCACATATAATTCTGTGTGTGTGTGTGTGTGTGTGTGTGTGTGTGTATCTGAAGACCTAATACTTAATGTATTCTCCACAGATTTCACCAGGAGAGTTCAGAGGTTCCCAGTGGTCAGTCTGCCAAAAGGAGCCAGGAGCATCAAACAGACCTGGCCTCCATATTTATGGTGTGTAAATGTACAACAACACGTTTTACTTCAGCTACAAATGAAATAAAAAAAGGACTATTTGGTCATAATAGTCTCCATGCTACACAGAATTTCAATCTATGCCAAATGGATTTGATGTTCTGTTCCATGATTTGAGCATGAAATGCTGACCTTATATTTTTCTGTTCCAGCTTCTTGAGGAGAACATGGTCACTTTCATGAAGCACGAGCTGAAGAAGTTCCAGAGGGTTCTGGGTCCAGATTACCCAGAATGCTTCGAGAGACAGAGGGAGGATGAGGAGATGATGGACAGTGAGGACGAAGAGCAGCGAAGGAGCAGCAGAGAGGCACTTCTGAAGATCACACTGCACTTCCTAAGGAGAATGAAGCAGGAGGAGCTGGCTGACTCTCTGCAGAGCAGTAAGAGGCTTTTAACTGGTTTAACATGTGCAAATGGTAGGAAAAAATACATGTTTGCTATACTGTAAATATAGACATTTCTCAAAAGAGATCTCTTCATCTCCACACTGGAAGGTAATCTGGTTAAATTACTAATTTGTTAATGTGGGTATAAAATGCTTAACACAATGGTGTACATTAAAAAGCACATCAAAACTTGCCTTTCACATTCAGCTGCACTCACAGTCAGGAGCTGTTTGTCCACCCATTAGCTACTGTACATGCCATGGAGTTGTGAAATGGACGCATTTCCCAGGAAATACTCACATTTCTCACATGTACTGTAATATCCATTTATTGATAGATACATTGACCTGTAAATGCTAACATTTCTCAAATTGAATGTAACATTGACTCATTGATTATTCACTCATTGGTTATTTGTTCCTTATTCATTCAGAAACTCATGCTGCCATGTCCCAACGTAAACTCAAATCTAATCTGAAGGAGAAGTTTCAGTGTCTGTTTGAGGGGATTGCTAAAGCAGGAAACCCAACACTTCTGAATCAGATCTACACAGAGCTCCACATCACAGAGGGAGAGAGTGGAGAGGTCAATGATGAACATGAGGTCAGACAGATTGAAACAGCATCCAGGAAACCAGTGAGACCAGAAACAACAATCAAATGTGAAGACATCTTTAAACCCTTACCTGGAAGAGATAAACCAATCAGAACATTGATGACAAAGGGAGTGGCTGGCATTGGGAAAACAGTCTTAACACAGAAGTTCACTCTGGACTGGGCTGAAGACAAAGCCAACCAGGATATACAGTTCACATTTCCATTCACTTTCCGAGAGCTGAATCTGCTGAAAGGGAAAAAGTACAGCTTGGTGGAACTTCTTCATCACTTCTTCATTGAGACCAAAGAAGCAGGAATCTGCAGGTTTGACAAGTTCCAGGTTGTGTTCATCTTTGACGGTCTGGATGAGTGTCGACTTCCTCTAGACTTCCAGAACAACGAGATCTGGACTGATGTTACAGAGTCAACCTCAGTGGACGTGCTGCTGACAAACCTCATCAAGGGGAAACTGCTTCCCTCTGCCCGCCTCTGGATAACCACACGACCTGCAGCAGCCAATCAGATCCCTCCTGAGTGTGTTGACATGGTGACAGAGGTGAGAGGGTTCACTGACCCACAGAAGGAGGAGTACTTCAGGAAGAGATTCGGAGATGAGGAGCAGGCCAGCAGGATCATCTCCCACATCAAGACTTCACGAAGCCTCCACATCATGTGCCACATCCCAGTCTTCTGTTGGATCACTGCTACAGTTCTGGAGCATGTGTTGAGAACAGATGAGAGAGGAGAGATGCCCAAGACCCTGACTGAGATGTACAGCCACTTCCTGGTGGTCCAGTCCATACAGGGCAATGTCAAGTATCATGGGAGAGCTGAGACAGATCCACTTTGGAATACAGAGACCAGCAAGATGATTCAGTCTCTGGGAAAACTGGCTTTTGAGCAGCTGGAGAAAGGCAACCTGATCTTCTATGAAGCAGACCTGACAGAGTGTGGCATTGATATCAGAGCAGCCTCAGTGTACTCAGGAGTGTTCACACAGATCTTTAAAGAGGAGTGTGGGCTGTACCAGGACAAGGTGTTCTGCTTTGTCCATCTGAGCATTCAGGAGTTTCTGGCTGCTCTTTATGTCTTTCTGACATTCATCAACACTGATGTCAATCTACTGAGAGAAAAACAGGTAACCTCCCCACCATCCATGCTGTTAAGAAAGAAATCTAAAGTAAATCACCTCCACCAGAGTGCTGTGGACAAGGCCTTACAGAGTCCAAATGGACACCTGGACTTGTTCCTCCGCTTCCTCCTGGGTGTTTCACTGGAGACCAATCAGACTCTCCTACGAGGCCTGCTGAACCAGATAGGAAGTAGCTCACAGACCAATCAGAAAACAGTCCAGTACATCAAGGAAAGGATCAGGGAGAATTCCTCTCCAGAGAGAAGCATCAATCTGTTCCACTGTCTGAATGAGCTGAACGACCGTTCTCTAGTGGAGGAGATCCAACAGTACCTGAGATCAGGAAGTCTCTCCACAGTCAAACTCTCCCCTGCTCAGTGGTCGGCTCTGGTCTTCATGTTACTGTCTTCAGAAAAAGAGCTGGACATGTTTGACCTGAAGAAATACTCTGCTTCAGAGGAGGGTCTTCTGAGGCTGCTGCCAGTGGTCAAAGCCTCCAATAAATCTGTGTAGGTGGATCGAAAATCGGATCGATTAAATATATTAAATGTGATATTTTTTTACAGAGGAGAAAACATAAACAATTACAAAGTTATTGTTTGTCTAAATTACTAATGTTGTTTCAGGCTCAGAGGCTGTAAACTATCAGAGAGAAGCTGTGAAGCTCTGGCCTCAGTTCTCAGCTCCCAGTCCTCTAGTCTGAGAGAGCTGGACCTGAGTAACAACGACCTGCAGGATTCAGGAGTGAAGCTGCTCTCTGCTGGACTGGAGAGTCCACACTGTAGACTGGAAACTCTCAGGTCAGTATTCCTAAACCTGTTCAACAGATGTACATTTAAATCGTGGTTTACATGCAGGTTACCATCAGTGAAAAAGTACCCAAATTGTGTAGGATTTTCTCTGCCGATGTGATTTTCAAACCAATTGTGGTACTATCCTTTGACTACTGTGAACTACTTTCCATTAGTGTATTTCATTCTGTCCTCTCCTATCTGCCTCAGTTGAAACCTAAAATACCAGAAAGGATTCATAAGATTCTGTCACAAATTGAGAACTCTCAAACTGGAGCAAAGTAAAGCCCCTATGTGTAGGATTTGAAAATTTGCAATTTGCGTATTTGCAACCTCTTAGCGCCATTTGTGATACCCCGCCTCATACGGCCACAATATGTAAACAAAATATTGCTGCAAATAACTGTAGCACAAGCATTAGTTCCTATATTATTCCTAATGACAGCATTGTACTATGAAGTAGTTTGCTATTGTGAGAATTAGGTTTAACAGATGTTTGGGGGATCGTTGTCGTTGCGAACATAGCCTATCCAACATTTACCATTCTGATGCTATGAGCTGCAGCTGGAAAATGCTACCGCTAACAAGACTAAACACAAATCAAGTAACGTAATCGGAGTATGGAGTTGTATTAAATATGGGTTTGGTGACCAGAGTCTCCGGTCTGCCGTGTTGTGGGGGGCCGGGTAACAGGAACTTCAAGCCGATCAATCTGCGGGGCTACCGGGAGCTCCGGGTCTCGCGCTGCCCTCCCTTTCTCTATTAGCTGTTTTAGCCTCTTCTGTTATAGGCTTCTTGTTTTGTTTTGTTGCAGAGGGCCCAGCAGTTACAGTCCTGTTTTCCATGTTACCACTATCTGCCATATTGATTAGCGCTGTTCAATCTACTAGTCTGCATTCAAACTGCGTCTGTTTTCTTCCTGAAAGCAACACATAGACTAAACCAATTTTCTCCGTGATGGTCTAATTTTTCTACTGACAAACTTTTATGGTATCAAAATTAATTGGAGGGTGATATAATCAGATACAAATTCTACACAAAGGGGCTTTAAACTAAGAAGCCAATAATTGGGTAAACTGTATTGAGACAGTTCACCCAACCTTTAACTGAGTAGTAAGTAAAGTTTTTTCTAGCATTCGTCTGAATTATAACTGATTTCAGAGTAGTATACTAAGAAAATCTAACATGTAGCTTGTTTTGAGTGTGTGTGTAGGTTGTCAGGCTGTCTGCTCACAGAGGAAGGCTGTGCTTCTCTGGCCTCAGCTCTGAGCTCCAACCCCTCCCATCTGAGAGAGCTGGACCTGAGCTACAATCATCCAGGAGACTCAGGAGTGAAGCTGCTCTCTGCTGGACTGGAGGATCCACACTGGAGACTGGACAATCTCCAGTACGTTATGTCACTGTACAAGGACATTATACACTGCCCTGTACTGTGTGTGTGTGTGTGTGCGTGTGTGTGTGATTTTTTTCCATTTGCTTTTCTGTCTCAATGTTTCTTGTGTCTGTCTCTTCCACAGTCTTGACCATAGTGGAAAGTGTCGGTTGAAACCAGTGCCCTTCAGGTGTAAGTTGAGCTTTTCTAGTTTCATTAAATACATTATACTCCAAACCCTTAAGATACCAGAGGCATTCAATCAATAAGAAACTAGGAACTATATATTAGATCATAACCTGTTGCTGTATTGTGTCTTGTTCTCCCCTTCAGATGCCTGTGAACTCACACTGGACCCAAACACAGCAAACAGGAACCTCTCTCTGTCTGAGGACAACAGAAAGGTGACAATGGTGAGAGAGAAGCAGCCATATCCTGATCACCCAGAGAGATTTGACTGCTGGAAACAGGTGCTGTGTAGAAATGGTCTGACTGGGTGCTGTTACTGGGAGGTAGAGAGGGAAGGAGAGGTTTATATAGCAGTTACATACAGAGGAATAAGAAGGAGAGGAGAGGGTCCTGACTGCTGGCTTGGAGGGAATGACAAGTCCTGGAGTCTGCTATGCTCTGATAATAGTTACACTGCTTGGCACAATAACAGAACAACAGGCAAATGTATCCCTTCCTCTGACTCTGACAGAGTAGCAGTGTATCTGGACTGGTCTGCTGGCTCTCTGTCCTTCTACAGAGTTTCCTCTGACACACTGATCCACCTCCACACCTTCCACTCCACATTCACTGAACCCCTCTACCCTGTGTTTGGGTTTGGGTTTGGATTAAAGTTTGGTTCCTCAGTGTCTCTATGTCAGATAGAGGAGTAGAGTCGCCTGTGTGGAGATGATGATTGACAGGTTAAAATGTATTTCCTTTTTTATTTGGCATCTTTTTATCTCACCACTCCAAACTAAACATCTATCTTGTTTTCTACAATTGTTTCCCAGAATTAAAGTTTCATGTACATGTTTGTTTTTCCTTGACAAGCAAGTATAGTTTTATTGTGTATCTTGTATCCGTGATCACATTCCATAGGTCACTACCCAAAGCTTGTGACCATATGTGAGGGTTTAGATCGACCAGTAAATCGAGAGCTTTGATGAGCTTTGTGGCTCGGCTCTCTCTTCACCAACATGGTCAGATACAACAGCTGCATTAGTGCAGCCGATGCACCTAACCCACAGTCAATCTCACAATCCTTCTTACCCTCACTCGTGAATAAGACCCTGAGATACCTAAACTCCTCCACTTGGCCTCAACATGGCCAGTGTGTCCATAGTCACCATAACCACGTTGGCATATCTTATTATACATTTAATACTCACTTGCCATCGTAGGAGGCTTAAGGTGCAGAGCAGACAAGTCCATTGGCCATTATAGGCCGATCACAGTCAACACTGGCTGAAAACAGGATTTATCATATAAGTAGGCCTAGATGTTAAAAACTTAAACAGGAATACCCTCTTTGGCTGTTTTTCCGTCATGCTTGACATCTGCCTCTGTTGTTGTTTTTCTTCTTCTTGATCTATCTTTGTTTATGTCGGCTGATTTAGAACATATCCATAGTGCAATGAATGATGGGAAATATTGGTAGAGAAGTCTGCAAGGTAGCGGACTTGCTGGAAGTCTGCATGGAGCACCCCAAAAGTCTGCATGAAAGCCCTTGCAGACTTGATTAATTTTGACCATGGACAGCCCTAAACCCTCGTGGACTTCACGGGAGCGCGCTGTGAAGTCCGCAAGTCTGGATTCAGCGCATGTGCTCTGTTGGAGGTTTGCCCTTTTCCTCTTTCTCCCTCTCTCTCTCTCTCTCTCTCTCTCTCTCTCTCTCTCTCTCTCTCTCTCCCCTTTACCTGTTCTCCCAGGTTCCAGTTTTGGTGACAAATTCAAAGGAAGGAGGTGTCAATCAGCAGCAACGAATCAGTGGCCTCGTTGCTGTTACATGAACCCCTGGCACTTCCTGGAACTCTCTCTCTCTGCTCTCTGCATGCTGTTGGTCTGTTGTGGGTCTTTGCGATTGTCATTCTGATGATTTTTATTTTTTATTTTTTTTGGGCCATTTGGATATTTGCCAACTTTACGCTTGCTTGTGTAATGGGAACTGGAGCAGCTAAGTGTCCCTACATTTTGCAACATGTAGTGAATCTTTTGTTGGACCCACTAGGTTAGGAGTGGGTGCCACCCTTTGTAGGTTTTGTTTGGTTAGAGCAGACAGTCAAGAATAGATTTTGGTTTCAACTTTCTTTTCCCTAGATAGTTAGATCTCTCCTTCTGAGTTGGTTTGATTTGGTTTTATTCTTTACTTTGTTTTGGCATTTTGTAAACAGTCCGCAGTACTTGTAACTCATGTAACTATAACCTGTAAAAACAAACACTAAAAGATTTTTCACTGTATACGTATGTATGCGTATGTGTGTTTCTGTCCTCCCACCGGTTCATCCATCCCATTTTACCATCATAATAATAATCTTTATGTTGTCTTCCCCCCACAAGCCATTCTCCTACCATACTGGGGTTGTAACAGGTAGCAGGTATGCACTTATGATGCCAACGTGAGCATTTAAGTCTCCCAATATGGAGATAATAGGTGGAGCTTTCTCCAGCACCCCACCCACCGTCTCCAAGAAGCATGAGTACTCCAAACTACTTTTAGATACGTACACGCAAACAACAGTCAGAGTTTTCCTCTCCGCAACATACAGTCACATTGCGGTGACCCTCTCATCCACCAGAAGAAACTCTAGCTGTGTGGCAGCCAGCCGGAGACAAGTGAGTATCCCCACACCCGCCCAGCGCCTCGCACCCTGGTTAAATCATGAGTAGGAGAGAAGAGAGACCACTGCTTATCATGAGTTTGGTTCCAGAGCCAGTGTACGTAGAAGTGAGCCCAACTATATCTAGTCGGTACCTCTCAACCTCACACACCAGCTCAGGCTCCATCCCCCCCAGAGAGCGACCGTTCCACATTCCAATAAACAGTTTCTGCTGTCTAGGTCCACAACACCAAAATCTGCTCTGAATTAAAAACTCACAAAACAATACAAAATATTACTACGTTAGAGGGAAATTGTCCACTTAAAGAGCAACAGTTAATTCTGGTAGAATCTCCCTTTAAGCAGGGCTAAAGAGTGCTCCCACTGTGGAGAATCAGAGACTTTAAGTCCACTACATTTAAAAGCAAATATCCTGTTTCTATTTTTTCCTTCTCTTGGTGTGTCTGACACATGCAGTTATGAAAAACATTTAGCATAGAAAATGTGATCAGTTGATGCAAATGTTTCAATTTCAAACCAGCAAACTGTAAGAGAGCAGTCAGAGCAAGCATAGCTTTTAGCTTAGTAGTCCTACTTTTTATACTTGCAGTGCATTTAATGGTGATATTTTTAATACTTTCGCTTAAGAAACATTTTGAATGGATAACTTTTTTTTATCTTATGAGTACTTTATCAGGGCAGTTTAGCTTTGAATTATTGAAATAAAGGATTTGTGTGCTTTCACGACCAGTGTCTTTAATATAATGCTTCACTTTGGTAGAAGATTTTCACTTCAACAAACTGATTTTTAGACTAGGTTTTACCCACTGTGGTTAAGTGTTCTGAACCCAAATGATTGTACTGTGAGTCCAAAAGTCCAATATTTACTTCATTATCGGTGTTTTGACATGAGGGCAAGTAGATAATGATAATTTCCTTTTGGGGTGAACTATTACTTTAAGGTCACAAATAATGGGTTCTGCTATTTTATGGATGAGGTTTTTGTGTGGACTGATGACGCCCTCTTGTGGTTACTGACTAGGCTGCAGCATGTGTGCAGGTTGGCTGGCTTTCTGTAGTTTTTATATTGTTGGTATGCATTCTGTTTCCATTCTGAAAGGAAACAAGCAGTATGTTCAAAAGTTTATTTTGCTGCCTATACATGAGTTGTATGGTAAATGTATGTGTATAGGTGGTCTGTAGTGATTCTTTTTAAATGGGAGGGCCAACATAATATTGACACCTGTCACACTCTTCTTTCTGTCAAAAAGGGCACCTTTGTCACTTAAAACAATGCAATTTTACATTTCAGGCAATTTCAATAAACAGCCAAATATGTACAAGAACATTTGGGGTGGCCACTCCTTTGGCTCCGCCCCGGTACTCTTATAGACTCGGGTAAGGGCACAACATGATGTTTACATGCATAAGCTAATATCAGCATATCAGGATATGTGCTACTCTCATCCTGGCTATTCTAAACAGCATATAACATTTACAGACTCTGCAACTCTTAAATAAAATAATATATAATAAAATTGGAATATTAATGGCATGTAAACACACGCAGTTCACTAAAAGCTTCATCTTCATAGTCACAATGTCCAAATCCATTCACTGTATCATTCACAAAACAAGGTATAAACAGTTAAAAAGAGCAAACTGAGTTCTTTATCACCAGACTAAGCTGAAATCCTCATCTCTTTTCCTCCCTCTAATTCCAACTTCTGTGATATCATTTATCCAGGAGGGGCTGGATGGTATTAAAGGCAGTGGTGAAATCATTAAACATGATTCCCACTGTGTTTTCAGCTTCATCCAGATGGTAGTAAACTCTGTGCAGCAGGAAGATGATCCAGCATCATCCACTCCTATATGAGTCTGGTAGCAGACTGCAGAGGCTCCAGGAGTCTCACAAGAGGTCTAAGATGATCCAAGACAACCTCTCCAAGGTCTTCATGATGTGCTGGATGTTAGAAACTCTGCTCTGTAGTGCTTCAGGACACTGGACCAGCCCTTCTTGAACATGGGGACAATACAGGATGTTGTCTGCAGTGGTGGCGCCCTCTGCAGGCTCAGTGAGAGGCTGAAGAGAAGCTGCAGGAGCCTCACAGCTGATTGGTCCATGTTTTGAGCAGCCTGGAGCTGATGTCATCAGGACCCACAGTCTTGCTGGGATGGAGCCTCCTCAGCTCCCTCCTCACCTGGTCAGCAGATGGACGGGCTGGGGAGAGACCTCAGTGTCTTCCTGGACAGTCTGAAGTCTGGGCTAAAGGTCAAAGGTGACAGGGCCTTTGCTGTCAAGCTTCCTGGGCTTTGGAAGGTCTGACTGATGAGCTGAAGCTGGTAAAGTCAGCTTCATACTATAGACACATTTTTACAGATTATATTTTTATTATTAGAGATATCAACATATCTCTGCCCAGATGGGAATTGGGATAGTGTAAGTGCACCCACAGGTGGGAAAGAAAATGTCATCTATTTTATTTCTTGCTGCTGCAGGAAAGTGTATGTAGGCAAGACCAAGAGATAGTTGAAACAACACATTGCTGAGCACCGAACCTCCATAAGATGTCACAATCTCAACTATCTGGTAGCTATGTTGAGGCTAATCCTCACCCATCTCCTCTCTCAAGTGTACAGAAATTGAACATGTTGCTTTCTCAGGGAGAGGGGGAGATAGAAGCTCACTTTTAGAGTGAGGCATTCTGGATGTTTTACTTGAAACACACTGGCCTCTAATGGACTCAATGTTGACCTTGACCTGAGATCTTTTCTATTGTTTATTTGTTCATATTGTGTGGTTTTCATGTACTTACTGACTGAATTCATTAGTGGTGATATGTTGTAGTTTATCATGGTACCTGCCATGGGTCCAGCGGAATGGAAGCGGAAGTAAAAGCTTCTACCAACGCTGCCCCACCTACCAATGAGTCGCCCCAAAACCACCACCTCCTGCCCCTCTTCTGTTGCTTCCCCTCATCAAGGTGCCCTTTCAGAGGGTGGGGATGGACGTGGAGGGGTAGATGCCTAAATCTGCCAGGGGACATCAGCACATCCTGGTCCTGGTTGAATATGCAACCCGCTAGCCTGAAGCCGTTCCTCTCAGGAAAGCTACCCCCAAAGCCGTCGCCAGGGAGCTCTTTCTGGTGTTTAAGCCGAGTGGACATCCCCAAGGACATTTTCACGGACCAAGGTACCCCTTTCGTCTCCCAGCTAATGGTTGATCTGTGTCCTCCAGGTCCACCACCTCCACACCTCTGTCTACCACCCCCAGACAGACAGCATAGTAGAGAGGTTCAATAATAATCCCTCAAGGAAACAGAGGCATATAATTAATAACAAACTACCAATAAATAAACTAATAATAAATAGAACATGCCTTAGATATTGTCTTGTTCTGCCCATAAGATGCCTGTGAACTCACACTGGACCCAAACACAGCACACAGAAACCTCTCTCTGTCTGAAGACAACAGAAAGGTGACAGTGGTGAAAGAGGAGCAGCCATATCTTGATCACCCAGAGAGATTTGACTACTGGCCACTGGTGCTGTGTAGAAATGGTCTGACTGGGCACTGTTACTGGGAGGTAGAGAAGAAAGGAAGGGTCGATATAGGAGTGACATACAGAGGAAACAGAAGGAGGGGAGGAGGAGCTGATAGCAGGCTTGGATGGAATGACCAGTCCTGGAGTCTGTTATGCTCTGGTGAAAGTTACTCTGCCCAGCACAAAAACAGCAAAACAGTCATACGTATCCCCTCCTCCTCTGACTCTAACAGAGTAGGAGTGTATCTGGACTGGTCTGCTGGTACTCTGTCTTTCTACAGAGTTTCCTCTGACACACTGATCCACCTCCACACCTTCCACTCCACATTCACTGAACCCCTCTACCCTGGGTTTAGGGTTGCGTTAAGGGTTAAATTTTGGTTTGACTCCTCAGTGTCTCTGTGTCAGATAGAGGACGGAGAGTTACCTTCTGTGTGGAGAAACACTGACACTCCTGACCAAAGACACCTGCTCAAATGATCAAATGAGTTCACTCTATACAGGATCACAAACACACGCAAATTAATGAGATATTTAATGAATTAGATATTTAACCAGAATCAATGTATGTTCTGTGTATCAGACAAATGCAGTTGTAAGTTTAATGGAAAACATTTAGCATAGACAATGTGACCAGTTAATAAAATGTTTTAAGTTCAACCCTAATCCTAATTTTGAAAGAGCAGTCACAGTGAACACAGCTGGACCACTGATCCTTTTAGCTGAACCTACAGAGGTTAATGTACTGAATAAGAAAAACTTCCTGGCTATGAAGAAACAAAAGAGAAGACACTTAACATGTACTTTTACTGTTGATACTTACTGTGCATGTAATAGGGATACTTTCAATTCCTATTTATTTAATGGTGATTCTTTCACTTCAGAAAAAAAAATTAATGGAAAACCTTTGTTTTCATCTACTGAATACTTTTGTATCACAGCAACTCAGCTTTTACTTAAAGTAGTGCAGTTATGTAGTTATACAACCAGTGTCTTTAATATGATGCTTCACTTTGGTAGAACAACTCTCCTTCATATCAGTTCAGCAGCAGTCTGCCTCCAACATCAGCTGCTCTGGGATCCACTGTCACCACTGATCCAGCTGTCAGTGATGATAATGGAAAACAGGCAGAATTATAATACTACTACTACTACTACTACTACTACTACTACTACTACTAATAATAATAATAATAATAATAATAATGATAATTAATGATAATAATAATAATAATAATAATAATACATTTTATTTGTAATGTACTTTTCATTACAAGTAAATCTCAAAGTGCTACAGAGTGCATAATAAGTGCATAAAAACAGGTAAAACAAACCAACAACAAAAGATCTATTTAAAAGCAATGCAAAGAAAAGGCCTTATTAAAATGGAAATTCTAAGACATAATGTATAAAAACAAAGAAGCAGAAACAACACAAAGTTAAGGAAAGGCTCTTTTAAAAAGGAAGGTCCCCTTTTAAAAACATCAAGAGTCTGTGGTGCCCCCAGGTGGTCAGGGAGAGTACTCCAGAGATGAGGTGCAGCCGAGCAGAACGCCCCACGGTGCGGAGCTCGGTCCTGGGGGGCAGGGAGAAGGAGGTTGCTGCTGGATCGCAGGTTACAGGTGGAAGTTTGGGGTGTGAGCAGTTCCTTGAGGTAGGGAGGGGTATTTCTATGGATGCACTGATAGGTAAGCAGAATTATTTTGTATTTGATCCTGAAGGAGGCAGGGAGCCAGTGCAGTGAGCGTAGGACGGGTGTAATATGTTTTAAGATAAGATAATATAAGATGCACTTTACTGATCCCCTAGGGGAAATACGTTTGTCACAGCAGCAATGTACAGTACAGTAGCAGAACAAAGTACAGGGAAGGTAATAAGGTAATAAAAATACTGCAGTAGTCCAGCCTTGAGGAGACAAAGGCACGGACGAGTTTCTCTGCGTCTGACAGGTTAAGAGTGGGACGGAGATTGGAGATGCTCCTGAGGTGGTAGAAGGAGGATTTGCACAGATGTGGGCGTCAAAGATCATGTGAGGGTCGAACTTGACGCCCAAGTTGGAGACTGATGAGGAGAGGGGAATGTCTTGGCCAGAAAAGGTGATGTGTGGAGCACAGGTAACTTAATGGGGTATATTTTATTTATTTGAAAAAAAAAAACAAAAAAAAAAACAACTTCACCTGGGTAGCTGTGCATGTTAAAGGATAAGGCTGGTGTTTTTTAATGCATTTCTTACCGTCAACAAATCCTATGAAAATAACAAAATCAGCAATGATTTTGTTTTGCCAACAAGTCTCGTCCATGTAGCCGGTGCCCAATGCAGCCTCATGTCCCAGCAGCCATAAAACTCCATTGTATTAAAAAAACGATTTAAAACACGTCACAAAGCCATGCCGTTGCTCTGGCAACATATTTCATCATCACGATGCACCGGGCCGGCCGACTTTTTCCTCAACTTAATAAGCCGACCGTAAACACGTTTGCGATCTCAGGAAAGTAGTTCTGTAGCACCGAAAATAGTCCCTGGCGTAATGAAGAATTTGTTCCCATTTGAATTTGATTTGGTAATAACTACAACAGCCTGACTTTTCATGGTAACAGTTAACGATTTTTAAAATTGAAACTATGTCTTTGTGAGCTGTATTTCAAGGTTTTTAGCTTACAATTGGAGCCAATGACTTCCGGGTTGACGGCTAAAAACGGTACGAGGGAAGTCAGAAAGTAACGGGAGTAGAGCATTTCATAGGATTTGTTGACGGTAAGCAATGCATTAAAAAACACCGGCCTTATCCTTTAACACTCTGACACCCTTCTACTAGCCTAAAGACATTTTTCTCAGTCTGAAATTTGTTTGAGCTTTTGATCCAAGGACAGTCAGTCAGAAAGTCAGTAAGGAAATACTGGGTGGGTAAAGTGAATGAGAAACACCAACCCCGCCCTCAACAACTACTATTGAGTTTGATTTTGTAAGCAAGTAGTAATAAGATACGTCACAGAAAATTAGGATACAAATAAGAATAGAACTTGAAAGTTGTATCACTATTCACTTTAAATCATCTGTCAAACGGAGTGTATACATGAAGCACAGGCAACTTAATGGGGTATATTTTATTTATTTTGAAAAAAAAACAACTTTAAAACTGATTTATTTTTTTGTAAAAATGCATATTCATTGTTCTGTTTTGTAATATCTCCCCCTCAGACGTATTCTACACTGTCTCTCGTCCTTTTCTCTTTCTTCTCTGTAACACTTTGTTTCGCTTGATTGTGCAGCAGGGTAGTGGCTGATTCACTCAATTCAGGCAGTATTTAAAATGAACATTTTTAAAGGCGAATGCATGCTCTTACAGAATTCACATTGCCTTGTCTCCCTGTGGCCTTACTGTGCGTACAAACTGGCAGCAATTCGAGAAACCACCCACTGAGAGGGCACTCCGTTTTTATTGAGTGGCCTTTTTAACCTTGTTTCCTTGTCTGTCGGCGTGGAAAGTTGTCTGCAGTTGAACTTTTGAACGATATAACCTTAGACAGTTCAATTTTGATTGAGATCATGAACGATTCAAAGGTCAAAGTGAGAAACAAGAGCACCAAGGCACTTTAGATGAAGTCATCGAGATACAAATCCTGGAGCTGCTCTACTTCCAATGTGAATTCTGTTTTGGTGTGGATTTTCACTTTGGAGCACAAAGCATTATGGAGCACAAAGCCTTCACTGTCAATCATAACTTGCCACATTGCTCAGTATATGAAGCTTTTCCTTCAAAAGATATTTTATAGTACTTGAAATTTTATGAACATTTCTTTTCCTGATCTGAATGTGAAGTCAGCCAACTCTGCTCAGCATCAATTTTAAACTTTACCTCCCCCTGTGCTCAGTCCCTCCTCTCCCCCATCTCTCTGGCTTTGAGACTCGTGCACAGATAAGGGTCCAACTGGGGCTCAAGCCATAACACTTGCGCGCCCACCTGCAATCATTCTACTATTGATTTTCAGCTGGGCCAGCAGGTGGCAGTAGCCACAGCTGGTGAACAGCCCAAGAGGTTGCTTTGTCTCCGAGTTGAGCAAGTTAAAAGGTGTTAAGCATTTTGAAAGGTGCATGCATCAGAGAGGGCTTGTGATGCCCATAGGCATGGCTTGAGTCATGTCACGTCATATCGGAAGAAGCGGAAGAGCAGGATGACATCTCGTTGCTACAACTTGGAAGTGTGTTTAACTTGTTGGAATGTCCACATCCGAAATCATTTTTATTTAAGAATTTAAAATTGACCAGCAAATAAAACAAAACCTTCATACCTACAGGTTGACTGTATTAGTGTGAATTTAAATGATAATTTTGATAATTTAGATTTTTGTTTTCTAAGACTGCCAGCAATGGTGGATTGGCTGCAATATTTACTGCCTGTGTTGACACATTTCTGCAATGGCGTCACCGTCATGAATTGCATGAACATTTTTTCCCAGTCGGTAGCTCATATTTACTGCAATCCATGACGTGAACGCAAAATTTGTCTCTGGCTTGCTGCCTCAAAAAGGGGAGTGTTCTGGCTACATTAGCTTAGCATAAACAAAAGCTTGGGTGTTTTGTCATATTTGTACAGTTCAGACTCCTAAATCCATATTGCCAGTAATGGTGACATTGTATAACATGGGTGTCGGTGATATGCAGTAAACCATAGTAATCTGGCGTTATCCATGTCAATTAGCAGTCGAATGGTTTGTGAGCTTGCTCACCTTGGCTAGCATATAGAAGCCAGAGATAGAGCGGAAGTATTTATTTATTTTCCGCTGAGGGAGTTACATACTTGAGTTGGGACACACAATGCGGAAGACATTTAAGCAGATGTTAACAATGGCGGTCTCAACCAGTCTTTGGACAAAAATGTAAAATATACACCAAAATTATCCTTTCAATATCATCGAGAGCTGAGTAGAGTTTGACGCCAAAGGCTAAAGCAATTGAAGGTACTTGATGTTGAAGTAAGACCTCACACCAGTGGTTCACCTATTCATAATGTTAGCTAGTAGCACTCAGCTACTTTATGTTGTTAATGTTATATTTATCTCCAAACAATAATAGCATATAATAGCCTATAACAGTATAAGTTTTAAACCGGCTAAAATCACCTAGTGTTAACTAGCAGACAAAATTAACATAAATTGACTGTCAAAGAAGCGCCACTAAAGATATATACATAAAGCATAATGCCACGATAATACTAATACTGTACTAACTTGTCAGTGAATAAGAATTAGACCTGGTTGAGTCGTAAAGTTACTAAGTGCTAACATTAGCTAACATTATGGATAGGTGAACCAATGGTGTGAGCAGCTCCTATCTTCAACATCATGGAAGTTCCCTTCAATCCACTTGCTGTAGTTTTTTATTTGGACCTTCTTGGGTAATCTGGCTCCTGGCTCTGCTCATTACTCAACAATGTCAAAGGACATTTTTGGTGGATATTTTAACATAATCCATTCACTATGGCCCAGCAACCACTTGGCACATCTAGTCTTATTTAATCTTATGTTGTTTCTTTGTTTGCTTTTTATTTATTGTATTTTAATGTAATACAAATCCCTGATCACTGGGCTTAGTATTACATCATAGCATTACTAATCATTGATCCTTAAAGAAAGAAATTCTCTTTTCGCTTGCCCTCCTCAAAAGGGCGGTCAGGGTCAGGTGCAGGACCTCTGGAGCTGGTAGGGATTCAGGGTCTTGCTCGACGACACTTCAGCAAGGTGGACGCTTGCCACTATGGGGGCTTGAACCCGGATCCTCAGGCAGAAGAACTGTCTCCCTTTTTACTAGACTCCCCTGCTCCCCAAGATTGATAGTGTTTCTCAGTTTTTATCTAATTTTTATATATTGTACCATTCTTACTCTTAGGCCTCTTTGCAAAGGAACCGCAAAGTCCTGGGTTTGAATCCGGCCCAGGACCTTTGTCGTATGTCATCCCCCAGTCTTTCCTGTCTTTTTCCACTTTCAACTCTCTAATAAAGGCAAAAAAATACCCCAAAAACTAATCTTAAAAAGCAGGGCGGCCCAGGGAATGGGAGAGACAGTCCAGTACCCAAAAGGTGGTAGATTAGATCCCTCCAATGTGTGTCCATCAACAGCCATGCGTCTTGTCAAAGTGTCTTTGAGCAAGACACTGAACCCCTGCCTGCTCACTAATGTTTAAGAAACCTGAATGCCTAAAATGCGTAAGAGAGGGAAAACAACTGCAGGCGCTGGGCTTTTGTTTTGTTTTGTTTTGTTTTGCTTTGTTTTGCTTTGCTTTGTTTGTCTGATTTTGGTTGCTTGAGCCCTCGTCCCCAAACTGTCTGTACACGGTCTTGCCTACCTGTCCCTAAGAACACTTCACTTTCTGCTACACAAGAACAAACAGGCGCAATATGATTATCATCACAAAATAAATCTCTTTGGCATTCACCCCTCCCCCTGCCTCTTTACACAATGCCTATTCATTACTTAGCATTTTTCCCCTCCATTACACCCACATTTTTTCTGCTCTATGGGGAAGGAAAGTCAGCATTTTGCCCCCTAGTGGTACCGTTCAAAGCTCACTGAGAAAGGTATGGCATTGTTATAAGGGATTTGATATAAAATTAAGTTACATATTATTATATAGGCATATTAAGTAAACATGACAGTGATTCAATTTCCATGTAAAACCCATCTTCATTGATCGGTTTCAGGCAGCTTGCAAGTAATTGCAAGCTGCCTGAAGACAAAATTGAGTTTCTATAGTGATATATTGCAAGGGATATCATTGTAGTTTAAGGGTTTTAACCGTATGTCTTCAAATCCACTGCTCTGGTTCATGAGAAATGATTTTGTCAATAGGAAAAAGAGGATGAGGATCTTCTGATAAATAAACACAACCAGCAGGGGGCACTACTGGTCACTTTTCCTTCCCTGTGATCCCTCTATCGCTTTCTCTTCTTTAGCTTTGCCTCCGTCTCTCAGCAGTGCAATCATCTACCTGCCCCCCCCCACCCACCCCCCACCCAAACGCCACACGTACACACAATCATACATACTATAGGTAAAAAAAAAAAGAAAAAAAAATCACCTCTTTCATGATGATAATGTACACAATGTGGTGAAGACCAGTAGAAAAGTATTTTGTTTGTCGTTATGTCAAAGCACAATGTAAGTATTGGTGTAAGTTCATGATTCAATGTATTAAATGGCATCTAAGAAGGGCTGGACAGGCTGACTGGAGAGCTGCAGTCCATTCAGACAGGAGACATGTTGTCAGGTTGGTCTACCTGGGTGATGGTGGGACTGGGTATTAGTGGGATTTGTAGTCTATTGAGACGATGAAAAGATTTGTAGTCCATTAACTGTGGACTGAGCATTTGACCAGAATATCCGCTTGGTGAAGGTGAGGCTGATGGGATTTGCAGTCCAACGTGATGTAAGCTCCGCCTCAGCTGAGCAGCTTCAAAACCAGTCCAGCTCAACGCTGGACTGGTTTTAATCCAAAATGGCTCCCAACAAGGGGCTTCCAAAACCCGGGTGTCTTTTTCTCTGTATGTAAAGGTGAGGAATATTTTGATGAGCACACGATATACTGCCATGCAACGACCACACATGGACACCCTGGGACATGTGCACTGTTCAATACACAGAGGAGACATCTAAAAGACAGCAGCTAAAGGCTGTGATACACAAGTAACATTTGGAAGCAATGGAGGTCGGCAGTATTGCCAATAAGTGAAGGACTTTATTCTGCAACTATCTATTTTTTTAATGTTACCTAATCTTCAGAGCTCAATATTTTCTAAAAAAAAAAAATTAAATAAAATACAAATTCCTCTAAAGTGTTGGTGGGTTTTTTTTGCAAGCAAAGGACTTGCAACAGCTAATAATTTTGCATAATGAGTTTTATTGTGATGTCAGCAATGATTTTGTAAAACTGGCTCATATTATTTTATTGTATTTTGGAATGGAACTCTTCAGTGACAACTGTAGGTATTGAAGGGTTTTGCTCCAACATGTGATACCTCCCTGTTTCTTACATCATGCCTGATAGCATAACATTACATTACACCATTAACTAATTCTGGTAACTGGCTTTAAATCCTTTGTTGACAAAATGCTAAAACTTTTACAGACTGGATTCTCTATGTTTTTAGAGATGTTGAATCATGAATTTCAGGTAATGATTATTAGCTGAGCTTGTTAATAGTTAAAACCCCTTCCTGTTCACTCATAGTAAGTCGCTCTAGATCGGATCGTCAGCTGAAACTGTAAAAGTAAGGCAATGTTGCCTCATTTCATTGCTTCAAAAAGTTACCCATGTAACAACACCTTTAAATTTCAGACCCCCCCCCCCCCCCCCCCCGCCCCCCCCACTTCCTACCCCACAGTAAAACATTATAACAAAGTAACATTTTTCATTTACAGCAACAATAAACCTTTTTTTTAATAAGTGATCTCTCTTTCGATAACAGTTCTTGATTGCCAAATGGGATCTTTTTTCACCCCCCAGGAAAGGGCTGATTCCCTTGGTGATTAAAAACCTCTCATCTCCTTCCTCCTCCGCCCATTCGTCCAGTCTTTCTTCCTTGCGGTTCTCTCTTGTTCTCCCTTTCTCTTTCGGCATTTCTTTTTAACGTTCCTGCAACAAAACACAGTAAAGGTCCTCAAGCACACTCGCCAACTGAGGGGGATTCAAACATGATTAGAAATGAGAGGCACTTCAAATATCCCAGCTGAGCCAGCGCCAGTTAAAAGCACAATGAAAATATAATCACACAGCCACACAAGATTACAGATAAGATTAACCCGGGATCAAGTGTTGCGCTGCAAAAACACCCATCTTTAGATATTTTAGCCCTTATTGGTTGGAGTTTTGTAGGTCAAGGTGCTGCCTGAATGCATATAGTGTCAAAATGCTACATGGATATTTGTAAATGATATGTATAGTCTGTTGTCTGTATGCATGTTGTCAATAGAGTGATGTGTAGTCTACTGTCTATTATTGTGTCTTGAGTTGACTTGCACTTGTACTATGGTCGTTTTCAATACGACCTTGCACCAATGTTACCAAGACAACTTTCTGCACATTTATTCTACTTGAAACGATAAAAATGATCTCACTCTATTGGAGGATTTTTACACAAATTTGAACTCATTTATGATAAATGATTTTTGCACAGATTTTGAGTGTGCGGATGCCTTTTTCAAGTCTATAATTCTCCAGCTCCGGCACCTCAACCAAGCCTTAAACTGGGTGAACGGTGTCTTTTCTTCAGTTTGACTACACACATTTTAACTAAAATAAGAAATATGACTTCATAAAAAGACATACTTGTAAAGATTGACATTTTTTTGTAGTGTACAGGATGCCAGAACTGTTTCTGTTGCACGTAAAGATTTGTGAGTGTGTGTGTGTGTGTGTGTGTGTGTGTGTGTGTGTGTGTGTGTGTGTGTGTACCTGTTAGAGCGGTTCAGGGTAGGCCTGTCTCGGGTCGTAGGTCATGTCGGGGATGTAGGTTTCGTGGAGGTCGGGGTCTAGCGGCAGGGTGTCCAGAGGCAGATCAGCGTAGCCATAGGGCGGGTAAGACCCATCTAACTCTGAGAGAGGGAGAGAGAGAGAGAGAGAGAGAGAGAGAGAGAGAGAGAGAGAGAGAGAGAGAATGGGAGAAATCTTCAAAATGAAATATCCTCTTGGTCTCTCTTTGCGTCCAGCGTGGGTTCTCATCGCTTTCACGCTCTCAACAATTCTTCTTTCTCTCTTCTTAGCTCTTATTTTATTTCTTTTCCCAGCTTTTCTCTCTTAAGATGATCATTCAAGTGTCACATGAATATTATACTGTGACCTCTGACCCTTGGCTAGAGCTGGGCGATATTGACAAAATCAAATATCACAATATTTTAGACCGAATACCTTGATATCTTTTGGGGGATGAGTATTCGTGCTTTCATAAGATATTTACACACAAGAAAATTTTGAAAATCATCATTAGTAATCAGTAATGTGTAATCAGTAGTAAGTAATGTGCCAGTCATTGTTCATTTTACTCAGCCACACCAGGCTGATAAGTTTGTGTATAACTTTAAGGTAACGCAGCCTTTAAGACCAGGAAGAAGCACAATTTAAGTTATTTCACAATATCACGATAACCAAAATCCCACACGATATCTATTGGATGTTGGACGAGAAGGGGGATGGATGGATGGATGGATGGAGGGATGGATGGATGGAGGGATGGATGGATGGATGGATGGATGGAGGGATGGAGGGATGAAAAGTTGGATGGTGTGTTGGAGAGGTGTAGGAGGGTAGAACTGAAGGACAGACAGACAGATACTGAATAAATGAGTTAATTTGGCTCTGACAACTGCGCAATGAAATCACAGCACCTTCAACTGACCTCCATTACAATTACTGACAGCTCTGTGTGTGTGTGTGTGTGTGTGTGTGTGCGTGTGTGTGTGTGTGTGTGTGTGTGTGTGTGTGTGTGAGTGTGTGCGCTTGCTCGGTGCTGCAGTGGATTAGGCATCTCAAAGCGAGAAAAAAATATGACACATGGAGATCACGCCTTTAAATAGGACCAATACACTCCTCAATCACACACACACACACACACGCACACACACACACACACACACACACACACACACACATGTACACTTGGGATGGAGACTAAAGCTATAATTAAAGATGGTGAGATGGAGGGATTTGCTGAAAGTATGCACACAGAGGGAATGAGAGAGAGAGAGAGAAACTGACAGAGAGAGGTAGAGAGAGGGAGGGGAGAAAGAGGGAGAGAGAGAGAGAGAGAGAGGGAGGATGAGAGAGAGAAACTGACAGAGAGAGGTAGAGAGAGGGAGGGTAAAAAGAGAGAGAGAGAGAGAGAGAGAGAGAGAGAGAGAGAGGAAGATGAAGCAATAGAGTTTAGTTGAGCAGTGCCGAACAGAGGCGACATGTCAACTCAGCTGTGTGTGTGTGTGTGTGTGTGTGTGTGTGTGTGTGTGTGTGTGTGTGTGTGGTGTGTGTGGTGTGTGTGTGTGTGTGGTGTGTGTGTGGTGTGTGTGTGGTGTGTGTGTGTGTGTGTGTGTGTGTGTGTGTGGCTTTGATGGATGGCTTGTTAATAGGAATGTAGATGGAAGAGGAAACAGACTATAAAGTCGTCCTGAGTCCAGGGGAGCCTGTTCCCACCTCCTCCATCCCTCCGTCTCCTCTTCTCTTTCCCTCCTCCCTTCTCTCTCTCTCCTCCCTCCTCCCCTCCTCCCTTCTTTCTCTTCCCTCCCTCCTTCCATCTCCATTCATTTTTCTCTCTTCCCTCCTTCTCCCTCTCCTCTTCTCCTTTCATCTCTCCTTTCCTCTCTTTCTCTCCTTCCGTCTCCCCATCGCTCTCCTCTCTTCCTCCTCTTTTCTCTCTCCTCTCCTTCACCTCTCATACCTCTCTTCTCTCTCCCCGCCTCCCTCTCTATGTCTTTCTCTTCTCCCCTTCTATTTTTCTCCTTTCCTTTTTCTTTATCCATTTATTTTCTCTTCTTCCCCTCCTTCCTCCTTCCCCTTCTCTGTCCTCATCCCTCATTCCCTCTCCTCCCCGTCTTCTTCCTCTCTCCTATTCTCTCTCCCCTCCTTCCTTCCCCCCTTCCTTTCTCTCTCCTCGCTCCTCCCTTCCCTCCCTTGTGTCTGTCAAGGCGAGGCGAGCGGCCGCAGAGCAGGAAGTCACAGCGACAACAACGACGGAGGGAAGAAGAAGAAAAGAAAGAAGAGCGAAGCCGAACGAGCGGCAGACAAAAACACGTTCAGAAACACAAAAACACAGTGGAAATCAAATTCACAAACTAGCTGTGCTGCATTTATCCCACAGAGTTCATCAGACAGTTCGTCAAGTCAGGTTTATTTGTGTAGCCCTTAATCACTGTTACCGTCTCGAAGGGCTTCACAACAACAAATGAAAACATCGCCCGACCTTAGACACCTCAACTGAGAAAGAGGAAAAACTCCCGTGAAAACCTCAAGATGAGTGACGGGTGCCGGGGAGGGAACTCGACACTTGAAACACTTCACCGCCTCACGGAAAAAAAACAGCATTTTGCAGCTTTAACCCTCTCTACCTTCATCCATCCCTCCCTCTTCCCTCCAATCCTCAACACTCCCTTCCCAGTTCATCTTGATTTCTCTCCTTCCTCTGTCCATCCATCCATCCATCCATCCATCCATCCATCCATCCATCATTCTTCCCTTTATTCTGTAACACTCCCCTTCCTTTGCTTCGTGACCTCTTCCCCTCTCTCTCTCTCTCTCTCTCTCACCATCCATCCATCTATCCATCCACCACTCTTGCCTCTTCCATAACATTTCCCTCTTTCCCCCCTTTCTTAGCCTCTCTCTCTCTGCTCCACGGGATATCACACACACACACACACACACACACACACACACACACACACACACACATACATATTTGCACACCCACTATGGTGTAGCAGCTTTGAGCCCAAGTCTATTACATCAACAGCAGGGGGTCTACCTGCATGATTGCCTCATATCATGTGTGTGTATGTGTGTGTGTGTGTGTGTGTGTGTGTGTGTGTGTGTGTGTGAACAGTCATGGCGCTGATGTTGCAGGGGTACAAGACAAGAATACTAATATGTTCTCTCAATATGTTTATACTGTAGGTTGAGTGATTGTACTGCATTTTTATTTTACTTTTTTTTTTTATTTTACTTCATTATAACGTCGTCTCATGTTGTTTGCTGTGTCTCAAGTGTGTGTTTCTGCTGTGACAACTGAAATTCCCCCGGAGGCATCTATCTAATGAGCCTGTGCTGCTTGTTTTAGGCCTTCGCCCCCTTCTGTGAAGTTGTGAAAGATGTGATGGAGGAGAAGGGGTGGGGGGGGGTGGGGGCTGTTTGATGTTGGAGGCACCCAGGGGACCAGGAAGGGGGCGTGTCTTTAAAGCCGAGTCTCCACACAGCGGGGTGGATGTTGCAGTAGAAGCGAGACCCAACATGCGCTCACACAAATCTCATAATGGAAAAAGTGAGAATTATCGAGCTAATTACCTCACTTGTAATGTTTGAACTTCCGCTGCAGAACAGAATAGATACAGGTGCGCTTCCTCGCAAAAAGGCGAAGTTGATAAAAAGCAGCACACCAATATTACAATGAAAAAACATGACAAAAAGATGTCACCTCATTTTCACCAATTTATTTTTTGGCCATGGCTGCTAACGTGTTTCGGTATCACAGCTTCATCAGAGTATCAAGGTCAGATCAAGCCACAACCCCTTTTACTTTTTTTTTTTACGCTGTGCAAATTAGTGTAACAAGCCGCACCTGCCGGGGCAGCGCCGTGAATAGGAAGCACCTACAGTGAGTATACAATACACAGAAAAAAAAAGGGAAAAAATACAAAATCAAACTCAATAGGTTACCACAATATGTAAGGTAGATACACATCAATCAGTGCGGCTTGTTACACTAATTTGCACAGCGTATATAAAAGGGCTTGATATGATCTTGATGCTCTGATGAAGGTGTAAATTCATTTTTTTTTAATTTTGAATATATAGAATAGATTTTGAGTTTTATGTTTATGTTCTCAATTAAATAATCTAATGGGCAGCAAACCATAATTCACTGGTGCAACAGACAAATGGATGAGTTTTAGTAGCAGTGTAGTAGTAATAGTAATAGTAATAGTAGTAGAAGAAAACTCACCATCAGCTAGGTAGCTAGGCTCCAAAGGAACTGCAGTATGGGCCTGAAGAGAGAGAGAGAGAGAGAGAGAGAGAGAGAGAGAGAGAGAGAGAGAGAGAGAGAGAGGAATTCATTAATGAATAATCAATGGAAAACAAATAACTGCGGTTGTGTAGATAAACCGTTGCTCATTTTGAAATGTAATTTATTAAATGGAATCTAATTTTGTACACTGCTATGGCAATATTGTTTCTGTTTAAGCAGTCATGCCAATAAAGTATTTGAAACCGGCAGAGATACGGATGTGTGTGTGTGTGTGTGTGTGTGTGTGTGTGTGTGTGTGTGTGTGGACAGGGGCAGAGAGAAAGACAGGTGGGAGGGAAAAGTCTCTTGTGTCTTAAACTAGATATTAGCATTCATATCTGATCTCTCTCTCACACACACTTGTCTGTAGTCTGTAGGGACACTTGTAGTAGGCCAGGGAAAGGCAGCAGGACAGATGGGTGAGACTCTGTGTGTGTGTGTGTGTGTGTGTGTGTGTGTGTGTGTGTGAGAGAGAGAGAGAGAGAGAGAGAGAGAGAGAGAGAGAGAGAGAGAAGAACAAAGAGTGAGCGAGACAAAGCCAGAGGGAGAGAGATTAAAGTGTGTGCAGGTGTGTGTTGAGAAAAAACAGATGTGTGTGCACATGCATGTACAGTATATGTGAAGTGTGTGTGTGTGTGTGTGTGTAAGAGAGAGATAGAGAAAGTGTCTATGCATGCATGTATGTGTGAGCAAGAGAGATGAGTGTGTGTGTATGTAAGAGAAAGAAGAGAGAGAACAGTTTGTGAATCGGTGTTTGCATGCAGGTGTGTGAGAAACACAGATGAGAGTCTGTACTTGCATGTGTGTGTGTGTGTATGTAATATATAAAATTGTGTGCACGTAGTGTGTGTGTGTGTGTGTGTGTGTGTGAGAGAACAGGACCGTCTGCTAGATGTACAGGCGCTGTTCTCTTTAAGCTGTTTTCTTTCTTTTACTCAGCCGAAGCTTCAATAAAACCGCTGTGTTCCCTCACTCTTCCATTTTTGCTCTATTTTTCGAACCTTTATTTATCCTTTATTTATTATTTCTCTTTTCCGTTGACACCCTGCTTCACATTCAGACATTTACACACATTTACACACTTGGGAGCAGACCAGTACAGCCACAGTCTTACACTGCTGGCCGCTGAGAAAGAGAAGAAGGATATACTGATGTTGTGACAATTCCCCATATTTTGACTTACTTGAGTATCACAGTTTCGATTCTAAAATATACTTAATTAAAAAAAAATATATATAAATAAATGGAATGACATGGAATAACACTTAAGTTGTTTATAATGCTATAACTCTACTATTTGTTAGATTTCTTTCCCACCAACAAGCCATTCATAGTCAAATAAAATCAATTAAATATTCTTTTGTAGATGCGGATCTGAAACTACAAAGTGTTTCCCATATTTTGATGACGCACAACTTTATTCGCTGGCAGCAAAACAGCTAGCTTGATATTATTTATTCATTTGTACTTTGTCTTGTTCTCATGCCACATAAGCGCCGCTTGGTACTAAATATGTATAAAAAAGTATTACAGTGTTAAAAATTATTGTAATTTATATAAAATGTAAGAGGATACATTTTTACCGGCCACAATATGAAGACAAAGTTTTGGAGATGGTGTTCGATCCTCAGTGTTAATCCTCCTTGAAGTCTAGATCTCGTTTGAGAGCCAGCAGGGAAACAAATCCTCTCAGAGAACAAGCCTGCGAGCTGTGTTATGTGTTAGCTCACTGCGAGGAGCGATGACGCAAGATGCTAGGTTCACCCGACCTCATGTTTTAACCATCGAGCCCACAGCCAGGAGAAACCACTGGAAAGCATTCAGTGTGCGACTTCAAAGCGATTGGACTTCCTCTGTCAGTGTACAGGCAGCTGAAGAAGTCATGGGCTGAACTCTGGCTGTTTTCAGTTTAGTTTTAGTTTAGTTTCATTTTTGCACAATTTAAAAAACACACAAATGACAAAGACAACAAATAATATACAGTGCAGGGAGAGGCAGAAAACCCAATGGGCTTATTTTGAAGCCTCCACCTAAAAATGTTAAAATGTCACAATGTTATAGAGAAAAACAAAAATAACATACAGAAAATAATATGACTACATAAAAGTGATGGCAAACTAATAATAACAAAATATATATAAGCAACAACAACAATAATAACAATAATAATATCAAAATAAAAGCAAAAAATGTGAGTGTGTGTGTGTGTGCGTGCGTGCGTGCATGTGTGTGTATGTGTGTGTGTGCATGCGTGTGTATGTTTGTGAGGGGGGTATTGGTTTGTACACCTGTATTGACTCCTGAGCAATAGTAATGATACATGTACACTCATAGTGTGTATATGATACACACTATGAGTGAAACCAATAACACATGGATACTTGGACAACAATATAAGGGGAAAAGCAGTTACAAAATAGCAGTTAAAAGGTCAAGTCTTGAACTTTCACTCTTAAATTCAAGTTAAGGTTTCAAATCTGACACGCAGAGAAATGACTGAAAAGCTCTCAGAGAGGATTGTATTATATCAGAGCGTGAGATAGTAAAAGCCATAATCTGTGGCTGCATGTCTTAATAGGATCAGCAATTAGTCAGAAGTCAGCGGATTTTATGTTAAAGTCCCCTGGAGTAAATGTTTGTTTTGAGATATAGAACTGAGAGGAAATTGAAATGATCTCATCCAACGCTACGCTGTACTTCCACACAGTAGCTCAGAGGAATAAACTGTCTCAAGAACTCTTTGAGGTTGTAGTTCACAACCCCGGTCCTAACCTTAAAGTCAAGATGAAATGAAAAATGCCTTTTTAACCCTTTTAGATCACATCCCCGGTCATATTGTGCACCTATTTAACAATATATGCCAAAAAAAAAAAAAAAAATCAATTTCTTTGTATTCTTATATCAAAATTCAATAATGCAATAAGCATGCCCATAACCAATTTCAACCAATAATATCATGACATCCACCCATCAATCAATCTTCAACTTTTAGCGCACAGAGCTAACATTCATTAGCGTTAGCTAGCTAGCAACAGCACAGTACTTTGGTGTGTCTTCGGGTGTTATGACACGCCCACTTTTCAACGTTCAAATCAAATTCCTCCCAACGTTACGTCCCGCCTGTCTTTCCTGTTTCACTCGGAAATACGTCACGATACGGAAGTTAGACGCTCTCGAAATGCCGTTTCATCTCGACTTTAAGTTGTTTTCCTTGAGAGAGCCACTATCCAGAGACGTTGCAGATACACAAAGTCGCCGGGCATCCAGCTCTCAGAAAACAAGCTCAGAAACAATATGACTCAGTGGCTCAAAGTGCTGCGGAAGCTGTCAGGACACATGCTGACTTTCTGGGTTCAAGGGTCAGGCCCACTTTCCACTCTTAGGTTGCCAGGAGCTTTTGAAAGCCAACGTCTCAAGTAAAGATCGAAAAGCTCTGGGGAAAAAAAATCATTCTCTCAAGCAGTATGACCAAGTGGCTCCCGGCTGTCTATGTATTTTGACGTTCTGGGCTCAAGTTTTAGGGACACTTTCCACTCTTAGGTTAGCCGATGTCCCAAGCAAAGCAAAGACAGAAGAACTCTAAGAAAAAACACTCTGTCTCTTGCGGGACGACCCAGCGGCGCAAAGAGCTGCACAGCTACTTTAAAGTTTGAGGTTCTGGGTTGAAGGGTTAGGCCCACTTCCCACTCTGAGGTCGCCAGTGACTCACACCGTTGTACAGCTGCACAAAAACTTAAGAGGTTGTGGGTTCAAGCCCAGAGTAACTTAGCGACATTTGAAGCCAGCGTCCCAAGTAAAGATTCGAAAGCTCCTAGGTAAGAAATGATTCTCTGAACCAGCGCGACCCAGTCGCTCAAAGCGTCGGCGACAGCGACACGAAAGCTCTGAGGTTTACGGGTTCAAGCTCAAGAGTAAGATGAAGAGTTTTTGAAAGCGGAACCCCCAAGAGGAAAGACTGAAAAGCTCTCGGAGAAGAGCGCCGAGAGCGAAGGGGGGCCCGGTCGTCGACACGGACCCCGGGATGTGTTTGAGGGCGTGGGACGGTTCGGTTCAGCTGGAGCGCTAGAAAACCTCCCGGGGACTTTGAGGATAAGGCTTATGAAAGAGAAAAGAAGTTTTACCAACACGGCAAGTTGCGTTGAGGTTTTAGCAATAAAGTTGGAAATGTTTTGCCATTGCGTGATGTGTCCACTGCCTACCAGTAGGGGTAAACATTGTACTCTTGTGTGGAACTTCTCCAAATGTGGTCTGTAATTGGTACCAATGATGAGTCTAATTCTATATAATATGTTTGTCTACGTATTGTTGATCGCTTTACATATAGCGTCTTAGATTTGGCATTTGTCTCTTCACATATTGTCAATTACACTACCAGTCAAAAGTTTGGACACACTGCATTTTTCTTTATTTTTGCTATTTTTCACATTTTAGAATAACAGTAAAGACATCAACGCTATGAAATAACACAAATGGAATTACGCAGTGAACAAAAAAGTGCTAAAAAAAAAATCCAAACTATCTTATATTTTCGATTCTTTAAAGTAGCCGCCCTTTTCTTACTGAGCCAGGGCAGGGTGTGTAAATGTTGGTGTGTTTGGGTTCTTGGGGTTTTGTACCTTTGCTGTTTTTTCTTCTGTTCTTTCTTCTTTTTTTTTTATGTGTATATTGTGAGTGTTCCTTACTGTCTTTTTTTCTTTTCCATGGTAAAAAAAATTCTAAAATGTACACCCACATGCTCATTGTTATGTTGTTTGAAACTGTTTTCAATAAAAATAGTTTGCAAAAAAAAAAAAAAAAAAAAGTAGCCGCCCTTTGCCTTGATGGAAAGACAAAGGCGTTGGAAAGAAATTCATACATAGGATCAACTTTACTGTTTATATTTGTCTAAGAAACTCATTTCAAGCATTTAAGCAGAAGCCTTTAGATCAAAATGGCTTCAAGAGAATGAAAAACACAGAACATTCAGTCAGGTGGGACCAGACTGTTGACTGGTAGTGAATAGTATCTCTGTCTACATATTGTACATGTCTATCTAACTGCATGTCTGTTATGTATTTCTCTGGAACTGCCTGCAGGACCAGAAGTTACATGCTGTGTATTTCTTGTTAAGGACACTGCAGACCGGTTTTAGCGATAACATTTCTCCCCCATCAGGCATCAAACCGACGCTCACACTGTCAGGTTGTGACGGATGAAGCAGCTGCTTGTCCTGCTGAGCTATTCCTCGCGCCTGTTCATCATCTTATTTCTAGAAGTGTCCACAAAACTGACAACAATAACGTGGAAACACTTGAGAGAGCTCGGGTTCAAACCAGCAACCTTAAACACAAGAAGCTGTTTATCCCACTGAGTTACAGCCAAGGAATTGTTACGCTTCATTCATCAGCTTATTTCTATTCAGCAAACTCAGTGTTATCTTTTAAATCCCTTCTCAAAACCCACACGTTTAAGAAGGCCGTTTTATATTCTGTTCTACTTTTATGTCACCATTTTATTCTCCTGTTTTAAGTCTGTTTAGGATCCTTGATTACTCTTTTTTTGTTGCTTTTATACTGTTTTCCCTGTTTTGTTTATTATGTTATATGTGTATATATGTATGTGTATATGTGTATATGTTATATATATTCTAGTATCTTTTTTTTATGTGTATTGTTTTTAGCCTGTGTCTCGTAACTCTTGATGAGTGGTCCTCAACTTTCTTTTTTTTTGGGGTTATTGTGTTTGTTGCTTTGTTTGACTTGTTTGTTGAGGAGTGACACATTAATACAATTATATCTATCTATCTATTATGTTGTTTTTTCCTCTTTTTTTGCCTTTTATTTTTCCATCTTACTGTTGCTGTTTCTCTTTTAGTACTTATTATTGTCTCTGGACTTGCTTTTATTTTGACTGTAAAGCACTTTGCAACTGTGTTTCTAAAAGTGCTATATAAATAAAGCTTATTATGATTATTATTATGATTGTTATTATTATTATATTCAAACTACTGCATCTTTGAGCAACAACCACCCTGCTTGTACCTTACATTAATCAGCTTATAATTGTTTATTGTCCTTCTCTGTAGTATTGTGCAGCTCTCTCTCTCTCTCACACACACACACACACACACACACACACACACACACACACACACACACACACGGCGGGTCTCACCATCTCCCAGGCGGCGGGGTCGTGTTTGAAGAGAGAGTGTGTGAGCTCCACCGAAACTCTCTTCCTGTAGTCCGAACTCTTATCCTCCGAAATGCGGAACAGCACCGCCGCAGCGTAGGTGGCTGCAGGGAGACGGGACATCAGTCACTTACAAGTTAATAAAGTAAGAGAGACGGAGACTCATTTATCCGCATTGTGATTTCTCTCCACTTGAGCACTTTGCACAGTTCACATATCTTATATTTCCTATACACTGTAACCTTTGACCCTGGTTACTGTATGGTTGTACTTGTGGTGTCCTCTGTAATGTTACTGTTGTTTATTGTTTTGTTTTTAACTGTGGCTGCAAACTAAACTCCCCCTGCTGGACAAAACGGATTTATTGACCCGCTTCATTGATCTCAGCTGCTGTTTAGATGGTTTCATTTGCATATGAGAAGATGCTGCCTAATGTCTGCATAAGAACGTCACATTTTGTACTGATGAGTGACTTTTTATTACATATCAAGATATTGAGCTAGTGACTCCCTGTTTGGTCCCATCAACTGACATTTTTTTCATATGATGTGGTGATTCTTTTATGTCTTTATTGTGTTTTTATATTAGGTTTTTTTATTGTGTGTGTGTGTGTGCATGCTCTCATATATTCACTTAAGTACAAGTGTGATCCTATCCTATGCACGTGTGTGTGTGTGTGTGTGTGTGTGTGTGTGTGTGTGTGTGTGTGCACGATCCTACCCTTGGTATATATATACATATATGAATATGTATATACATTTGTATGTGTGTGTGTGTGTGTGTATGTGTGTGTGTAGCCCTATATGTCTGTTAAATACTGTATCATCAATCTGTGATGTTCAATGCATTTCTGTAACGTTGGATTATTATTATTATTATTTTTTTTGGTGAACCCACTTTCCCTCAACCTGCCTCGTCTACTTCTGCTTCAGTTAGTGATTTCCTACATTTCCCAGAATGCCTTTCAACAACCCCCAGAGAAAGGGCGTGAACTTGTTCCATTTGTGGATTTACGTATAGGTGAAGAGAGCGAGAGAGTGAGTTTGAATCGCCATCTTCCTCAAAACCCCACCCTGTCCTGATGCTGCAGTGCATTCTGGTCTCTCTCCTGCTCCTGTGGGTGGAGAAACTGGTCTCTCTCCTCTTCTATGATGGATTTCTCCCTGTATGATTGTTGAACGTCTCTCGGTGCAAAATGGCGGCTCTAGAAAGAAGCCCTCGCTCTTTGATTCTGAGGGACTGACACCAAAACCTGACGTTTACCGCTGATGTTTTACATCCTGAAACATTTTCTCATATCAGACTCCATCGTAGCTGCTGGAGCATCATGTTGTCTGAGTCTATTTTCACACCAATAAACAGCAAAATGGATCCAGGGGTATGAGGTACATCACCAATAGTTGTTTTTTTTAAGTGTTAAATGTTTTAGGGTGGATTTCTCAATAATTGTTTTATGTACAGCATTAAAATGAGAAAACACAGTCAAAGATTAATTCACTAGTTCACCCCATAGCTTGGTATCTTCTCGACTTAATGAAAAGGAAACTAACTTAATGGTGTTTCTCATTACCAGGACTTTCCAAACAGCGAGGAACATATTTCAGTGAGTACGGTAAGTAATAAAACACATTGCATCTGTTTTGTTGTTTTTGTTGTTGATGTGTTTAACCATGGGTAATTACAGTAAGACAATAGCAAATGATTAACATTTATTAACATATATTTATTTTACAGGACTGGCTGTAACAGTGTGTGTGTGTGTGTGTGTGTGAGAGAGAGAGAGAGAGAGAGAGAGAGAGAGAGAGAGAGAGAGAGAGAGGGAGAGAGAAAGACAGAGAGAGAGAGAGAGAGAGAGAAAGAGACAGAGAGAGAGAGTGAGAGAGAGAGACAGAGAGAGAGAGAGAGAGAGAGAGGGAGACAGAGAGAGAGGAGTGAGAGAGAGAGAGAGAGGGAGACAGAGAGAGAGAGAGAGAGAGAGAGAGAGAGAGGGGAGACAGAGAGAGAGAGAGGAGAGAGCGAGAGAGAGACAGAGAGAGAGAGGAGAGAGAGAAAGAGACAGAGAGAGAGAGAGTGAGAGAGAGACAGAGAGAGAGAGAGAGAGTGAGAGTGAGAGAGAGAGAGAGGAGACAGAGAGAGAGAGTGAGAGATGAGAGAGAGAGAGAGAGAGAGGGAGAGAGAGAGAGGGAGACAGAGAGAGAGAGAGAGTGAGGAGAGAGAGAGGGCAGAGAGAGAGGAGAGAGAGAGAGAGAGAAAGAGACAGGGAGAGGAGACAGAGAGAGAGAGAGAGGAGACAGAGAGAGAGAGAGAGAGAGAGAGAGGAGAGAAGAGAGAGTGAGAGAGACAGAGAGAGAGAGAGAGAGAGAGAGAGAGAGTGAGAGAGAGAGAGAGGAGAGACAGAGAGAGAGAGAGGAGAGAGAGAGACAGAGAGAGAGAGAGAGAGAAAGAGACAGAGGAGAGAGAGAGAAGAGAGAGAGGGAGACAGAGAGAGAGAGAGTGAGAGAGAGAGAGAGAGAGGGAGACAGACAGAGAGAGAGAGAGAGAGAGGAGAGAGAGAGAGAGTGAGAGGGAGAGAGAGAGAGAGAGAGAGAGAGGAGTAAGAAGAGAGAGAGAGAGAGAGAGAGAGACGTACCGATTCCCTCGTTGTTAGAGTGCAGCGCTCCATCAGCGGAGCTGAAGCTCCCTCTGCGTCGATGCAGCCTGACTGTTTGTCCAACGCCAGCTCACACAGACGCCCGGCCGACACTCGCTTCACGTTCTCCACATACGAGTACAGCAGCTGGACCACACAACCACACACACACACAACACACACACACACACACACACACACACACACACACACACACAGACACACACACAACCCAAACACATTCCAGATGCTGAATCTCCCTGGAATTTTTTTTTTTATGACGGCTTTGTTTTCTTTACAGATCTTTAATACAGTCTCCACATACAGTCAAGAGGTAACGTGCAGGTTTCACCTGAGCTTTCTGATGCACCCTGGTAAAACCAAGAAGTCTGGACTCTGACTGCGCTGCTGCCGAAGCAACTTAGAAACAAATGTGCTTCTTCTATCACAAAGGTCAAGTCAGACTTTTACCTATCTGTCACCACAGATAATCAAAATGATCCAGAAAATAATGGAAAGATATTAAGTTGTCTGCAAATTGTAAACTCTCCCGAATTGCCTTTACGTGTGTTCAAGGATTCTGCTGCTGTGTATAATAAGATTGAAATGTTGGATTGTTTTAATGAGTGGCTCTGTTTGATTCTGTTTCTTCTGGCTCTCCGGTGCGATCCCACGCTGATGGACCCCCGGGGAACGCTTTGGGGGAGAGCTTCACTCCCCCTGCTGTGCAGGACCCGGGCTTTCTGAAATCGGCAGCCAATGCCATCGCTGATCCTCTAACTTATCTTTCTATCTATCTATCTCTAACTTACCCTTGAATCTAATGCAATGCCAAGGATTTGGAAAACCACTTATGATCTTCTTTTGTTAAAAGAGGGAGATCCTACCGTCTAATACTTATAGGCCTATTTCTGAGATTTAGTGATCTTAGGGAGCAACTCTACTAATTCCTGTACTCAAATAATATTTTATTACACAGTCAATCAGGTATCAGGAAACATCACAGTGCAATAATGGCAGCAATGAAGGAAATAAATTACATTTCCCTAAACAATAATCAACATTGTGTCTTTCCAAAGCTTTTACCACTGATCATGCTTTTCTTAAAAGAGTTTGCTCAGTACAGGACTCCTCAGCTCAAACTGTGGTTTGTAAACTCTTTACTATCTTTGAACTAAATCTGATGGTTTCACTTCAAAGGAGCGCCCCAGGGTTCTGTGCTTGGCCCACTTCTATTTACCATTTATGTAAGTAATCTAGCCCAAAATGTGTCTAATGCTAAGCTTCATCTTTATCCTGATGACACAATCACTTAAGCTGCTAACCTTGTTGAAGCCTTCAAAAGCCCCACAGCTTTGTAACACAGTATGAGCTATCTTATGTCATTTGAAACTTGTTTTGAATGCTGAGAAAAACAAAACTTGATTTATTCAGTTGAATATTTTAAGTATTTTGAATTTTAATGATGACTGCTTTGCCTTCAGGCACATGTTCAGCACCTTGCTTATTTTAGGAACAACTCATGCTTTTACTGTTTTTTCATGCTTGAAAGAAAACTGTGTTGTTTTCAGATAGCTGAAAAAGTTTCTACTATCAAACTCCATTGCAGCTGCACTGGATATATCTTCAGGTGATGTTACATCGCTTGGCCAGTTATATGCGTGAGAAATAAAAATAAACCAAACAACAAAATGGACCCAGAAGTGTAAGGTGCTTTGCCTATAGCTGTTTTACCAGTGTTGAAGAGTTTCAGGGGGGATTTTTACTTTAAGTGAAACGCCTTCCATGGCCTCTCGAACCACCAGATCTAAACATCAATGAACCTTCATGGGGAGTAGATTCCCACCTCCTTCATCCCTCAATGAGTGGATGGGGTGTGTGTGTGTGTGTGTGTGTGTGTGTGTGTGTGTGTGTGTGTGTGTGGTGTGTGTACCTGTACAAACAGCGGGATGGTCTGCATGCTGGCGATTTCTCCTCTGTTGATCGGGTCTCTGGCCAGGATGTGAAGCGCTCCTGTGCAGCCCTCCACTATCTCCTCCATACGAACCCCATCCTGAAAACAGAGTGTGTGTGTGTGTGTGTGTGTGTGTGTGTGTGAGAGAGAGAGAGAGAGAGAGAGAGCTTTAATGGAGTGAATTATTCTTGTAGCTTAACTGATATGGTTTTAATTTAGAGAGAGACATGATAGGTATGCGAATGGGGATACAGGCAACTGTGTGCGTGTGTGTGTGTGTGTGTGTACTTGTATGTGTGTATGTGTGCATACCTGTGGTATACATATGCATATACATGCATACCTGTATGCGTTTTCCTGTCTAACATATGTGTGTTTCCATGCATGTGTCAATATACAGTATATGTGTGTGTATATATGTGTGTGTGTGTGTGTGTGTGTGTGAATGTGTGTGTGTGTGTGTGTGTGTGTGTGTGTGTGAATGGGTGTGTGTGTGTGTGTGTGTTTTCCAGACCTGGTACGTCTGCTGAGCGGAGGAGGCGTGTCTCTGTGTGTCCTGGTGAGCCTTCAGCAGCAGGTTGACCAATCGCGGGATAGCTCCCGCCTCCCTCAGTGGCGCCTGATTGGCCGGGCAGAGCGCCAGGTTCCGGATCAGACCAACCGTCGCCTGAGGAGAGGACAGAGGGGGCGGGACTTAAGAGACCAGCGTACATCAAAGACAACCAATGAACTTTACAGTGGTGTTTCTCAACAGGAGGTCCCGGGCCCAGATGTGGGAAACCTCTACCAGGGTTTCATCCCTACCTGTTGCACACGAAAGGGGCGGAGAAAGCAAAGGAAACGGACGACCAATCAGAATCGAACAAAGGAGCTTCTGTAAAGTCTTCATCTCTGTAATCTGACGTCAGCACAAACTGGAGGCATGAGGGACTAAAACTGACATCTGCATCTTAACAACAAACTCTACTAAAATGGTGCTAGCGGTGACGTCGCCTCCTCATGACTCGTGTCGCTGATTGACATTCTGTGTAGCCAATGAAAACACGAGCGCTGGAGCCTCGCACTCAACCAGGAAGCACTGTCTGTGAGAGAAAGGAGAAGGTATTTCCCAGACCCAAAGCAAGATTTGGGTAAAATGGCGGATGATGAATTTGTAGGGTTGGTGCAATATGGCAGATTTGGGGAAAAAAAATGTTGTTGCTGTGATATTGAGGCACAAACGTGTTTTGCGTATGATATACAGATCTGTTTTCATCCGATCGGTGAAAATAGATGGTCAAGCGCATCTGGGCTTTCTGTGAGACAGTAGCGTCGGTAACACTTTACAATAAGAGTACATTAATTAAGGGTTAGTTAATGCTTAATAAGCATTAACTAACCCTTAATTAACAGTTAACTAATGTGTCTGGTAATCATTTACTAATGGTGTTCATGTATTAATTTATACATTATATATCAAGGTATTAATTTATACATTATTTAAGTCATCTTTATAAACTATTAAATAATGTATAAATTAATACCTTAGTTAACATGAACACCATTAGTAAATTATTATGACACATTAGTTAACTGTTAATTAAGGGTTAGTTAATGCTTATTAAGCATTAACTAACCCTTAATTAATGTGCCCTTATTGTAAAGTGTTACCGTAGCGTCTCTGTATCCAAGGCAACGTATGATGTCATCAAACGTAGGATGTCTCGTTTCTCCATTTCAAGCCCGGTCACCCTCTCGCACTGACGCTGAACACATCATTTGGGTGTCATGTCACCCAAAGTCCAGGGTCCGGACACCGGGATTGTATTTTGCTCTTAATTTTCGATTTGTCACTTCTTGTGGGTGGAGAAGTGTCCGAACCCGGAACCAGAATGTAATTTGGGCAGATCTACGGTGTCTCTACTCATAGGGATAGGACGCTCTCCTCTGTTGCAGCCCTGCTTTGTGTTTTAGGCCGATCAGAGCATCAATCACAGCAGGAATCAGAGGCCACATGGTAAAGTACAACAGTGAGATTTACATGATTCTATAAAGTGAAACCTTGATGAATAACCCGGTCTACTGGACATGTGACAACAGACGTGACAACACACTGACAGGACGACATGAGCGACATCACAAACTGCACCTGACCCAACTTGATCACGCTTAGAGAAATGTGATGAAGGTGTTTACATGTTCTGTGTGGCCTTCACATGTTTTACTGCGATTATTTACTCACATACAGCATAATTGCATAATCAGAGTATGCTGCTGCCTCACTCACATTCTTGTCTTAATGTCTTATAATCGCATTTTGTGTGTGTATGTAAATGTGACGACCGCTTTAATGAAAACAATAAACATAACCATGAAGAAGATGGGAGGACGACAGTGTACAGTGAAGGCGGTCACAAGAGTGTGATTTTCCAGATACCAAAATTCGTTTTTTGGAACTTTCTTTCTCTAATCATCCATCTCTCTGATAATTCCTATTTTCCATGCTTCTCTCTCCCCCATCTTTCCTTTCTCCACTAAGCTCTGTAATGCAGCCTCTCTCTCTCTCTCTCTCTCTCTCTCTCTCTCTGTAAGATTCCTATATAAAGTCACATTGCCCATCCTCCATTCCACGTCATTAAACACCAATACCCAGTTCATTAATATAATCTGCCTGGGTTGACAGGGCTCTGCTATAGAGAGAGAGCGTGTGTGTGCGTGTGTGTGTGTGTGTGTGTGTGTGTGTGTGTGTGTGTGTGTGTGTGCAAGTGAAGGAGACACAAAGAGAGAGAAAGAGCGTGACAGAGTAACGGAGACCCCATTTCACTCTAGTAGGTGACAGAAAGAGAGAGAGAGAGAGAGCAAGAGTGTGTGAAAGTGAATTTTTGAATCATTGTCTATGTGTGTGTGTGAATGCTTTGGTGTGTGTGTGTGTGTGTGTGTGTGTGTGTGTGTGTGTGTGTGTGTGTAGAAGACGGCAGGCAGGGGGAGGGGGGGTAGTGAGCAGAGCAAATCAACTGTAAAAGTTGACATTTTATGAAAAAGTTGAGTTTAATTTGCACATTCGAGTGATAAAATCTGAGTCATGTTGGACTGACAGTGAAGAGGCTTCTAGTATCTTCTGGATCAGCAGCCCTGAAACTGACTAAGAGGGACACACACACACACACACACACACACACACACACACATACACACACACACACACATACATGCACACACATACACACACGCATGAATGCACTCACTTACATACATCTTCAAGCATGCGCATGAACAGAAAGACAGACACACACGCACGCACACACACACAAACACACACATACACACACGCACACACATACACACACGCCACATCTTCCACAACCATGCACATTTACAGATACACATACATTCACATGCCCACAGACACTCAAAGATAGATATGGGCAGATAAGCAAGCACACACACACACACACACACACACACACACACACACAGATCCAGTGAAGTGTTCTGAACCAATTGGAATGAATTCAGGCGAAGAGAGAGCAGATCAGGGCACATGCAGATGCGTGTGTGTGTGTGTGTGTGTGTGTGTGTGTGTGTGTGTGTGTGTGTCTAGGGACTGGGTGGAGGAACTTATCTAAGAGAAAATGACTAGCGCCTGATTCAGCTGCAAAAACATAATGACACTCGACACACATACACACACACACAGACACATATTCACAACCCCATACACTTAATGGTAGATAGATGAACACACACACACACACACACACACACACACACACACACACACACACACACACACACACACACAATGGCACTAACACTGCCAAGGTTAGGGCTTCCACTCCCACTGGGGCCAACCATGCTAAAAGTACGATCATTGTTCTGAGAGACATTCTGGATAAAAGCGTCAAGTCTCTCTTTCTTTAGACAGCGGGAAACCAAACAACCACAGAAGAAGAACAGAAGAGGCTTTCATGTCTCTGAAGCAAAATTACTGAGAAAATAAAGGGATTTATTGGACACATTAGCCGGGTTTCCATCCAAATGTTTTTTATGCAAATTACGGCGTATCGAATTAGAAAGGTTGAATGAAAATAGCTAATTCCGATACAATTTCCTGTTGAATAAATGACTTTCGTCCACCAGCACGGCTTTCCAAAACATGTGCTTTCACTCCCATTTATAAGCCTGTGTTGTGGCTGTACGGCCATTAGTCGGTGCGTTACAGTCTCGCCAAGAGCATTCCTTTGTTTTCGTCTTTGAACAGCATGAAATATGTCCAACGTTAGCTCATTCCAGAGAGAAATTCGCCTTATTCACATGGCGGGCCGGATTTGATTTACACTATGAGGAGGATTGCAAAGCAGATGCACATGCCAGGCTCAACCAGTCTTTGGACAAATCATTTAGGTAACGCTTTATTTTCCTGGTCCGCAATTTCCTCATAATTTCCTAGAAAGGAACTGTTAATTTCTTAGGAAGTTTCCTGGAAAGAACCATGAAATGATTTTCTAATTACAGGGAAAATAGAGAAAGAGTTCAGTGGTAGTTCCTCCAATTTCTTCTGAGACAGAACCATGAAATGATGTAGCAGTTATATAGAAAATTAGAAATTAACTAATTAAGAATTTAACAAATAACTATATTATGTGATTATATGAATAACGACTTCTGATAATTGACCTCTGCCTATTATTTTTCCAATAAATAGTTTATAGTTTTGCAGTTCTGTCTAGGAAACTCTTAGAAATGTTCAGTATCTGATCGACTCTCCAGACTGCTGACAGTTTCTACATCTACTACTATTACTACCAACGACTACATAATTTCATGGTTCATTCCAGGAAACTTCCCAGGAAATTAACAGTTTCTTTCTAAGAAATTATTAGGAAATTGTGGACCTGGAAAATAAAGCGTTACCATAATTTAAAATATCCGCCACCGAAATTGTCCTTTCACAGTGCTGAATGATGAGCAGAGCTGGAGGCCAAAGTACCCAAGAAGAAGAAATCCAAACAACAGCAGCTGGACTGAAGGAACATCCATGATGTGGAAGATTAGACCTTCACTGTAATGTTAGCATTACACTCACAGTTGGTAACATTACATTCATTAACCAGAGGTGTGACCAAGTCAGTCTCTTGAGGCACAAGTCTCAGTCAAGTATCAATTTAATATCTTAAAGAAAACTAAATATCTAGGACTTTTCAATGCAATATGGTTTTAATAGGATAAAAACTTGGTAAGAGCATCATGAGTTTGATTTCTATAATCAGTTTCAACTTCAATAAATTCAATCATTCCATACAAATTCAGAAAACAGAATTTAAATTCAGTCGTCCGCTGGAACAAATCTCATCACTTTCAATCTGAGTCATTTACACAAACACAAGATCTCAAGTCAAGACTTTAGAAACCTTTTCAAGTCATCAAAGTACAAGTCAGAGTCAAGTCCCAAGTCACCAGAACCCAAGTCAAGTCGAGTCTCAAGTCTTCTCTTCATGCATCAAGTCAAGACTCAAGCAATTAAAACTGACTTGAGTCTGATGTGAGTCCAAGTCATGTGACTCGAGTCCCCAGCTCTGTCATTAACTTAATGCATCTACTACAATGTATTAAACGTGAAGAACAACATTAACAAAGATGAGGTAATGTTATGCAGCAGAGACTTGAGAGAGCAGGTTCCACATTTCTGGAGGTGGACAGATATTTTACAGAAAAAAATGCATGACGTCCAAAGTTTTTTCACTCATTATTGACTAAACAAATCCATTTTCTTCACCTAATTTCTTTATCAACAAAATGCAGCTCCACATGGAGCAAGAACAAAAACAATGTTTGCGAATAGAGAGAAAATGCTATTGAATTTTATCATTTACAGTCAAACTTTTTTAATTCAATGCAACATAATTTGCAAAAAAAAAAAAAAAAAAGATACTTGGACAGAATCCCAGGAACTGTCAATCCTCTCTCTCTCTCTCTCTCTCTCTCTCTGTCTCTCTCTCTGTCTCTGTCTTTCTCTTTCTCTCTCTCTCTCTCTCTCTCTGTCTCTGTCTTTCTCTTTCTCTCTCTCTCTCTCTCTCTCTGTCTTTGTCTCTCTCTCTCTCTCTGTCTCTATGTCTCTCTCTCTGTCTTTCTCTTTCTCTCTCTCTCTGTCTCTATGTCTCTCTCTCTGTCTATGTCTTTCTCTCTCTCTCTGTCTCTCTCTCTCTCTCTCTGTCTCTCTCTCTCTATCTCTCTCTCTCCTATCTCTCTCTCTCTCTGTCTATGTCTTTCTCTCTCTGTCTCTCTCTCTCTCTCTCTGTGTCTTTCTCTCTCTATCTCTGTCTCTCTCTCTCTCTCTGTCTCTCTCTCTCTCTCTGTCTATGTCTTTCTCTCTCTCTCTCTCTCTCTCTCTCTCTCTCTCTCTCTCTCTCCAGGGACACAGCGAGCCAGCGGGTGTTGTCACAGCTGAAGTGTTTTCGGGAGTGAAGGATCATGGGAGCTGTGTGTGTGTGTGTGTGTGTGTGTGGATGTATGGGTGTTGTTGTGTGTGTGTGTGTGTGTGTGTGTGTGTGTGTGTACGCTGTGTGTATGGATGCTGTTCTGTGTGTTCTTTCTATATGCGAGTGTGTGATCTTTCTTTGTGTGTGTGTGTGTGTTATTATGCCTCGTGTTTCTGCCTCAGGGTGCAGCAGTGCTATAACAACTAGACACACCTCTCACTCTCTCTCGCTCTCTCTCTCTCTCTCTCTCCCTCTCTCTCTCTCTCTCTGTCATCTCCTCTCTTCCGACTGGCTGACATCGTATCAACGTCGACGCCATTAGTCCGCCTCACCTTTCCTTTCCTTTCCTTTCCTTTCCTCTCTCTTTTCTTTTCTTCTCTCCTCTTCCTCACCTACCAGCATCAAACCTTGTCATCTCAGTCATAAATTATCTCTCTCTCCACCCTTCCTTTTTAAAAAAATCCCTTAATTAAAGTTGTAAAGTTCCTCGTTTTTTTGTTTTCATTTCGTCTCCATCTTTAGTGTTAAGAGATCACCTGTCAATCAAACAGTGTGGGAGGAGCTTGGATTTCCTGTCGATGCAGAGTTTGAGTTTCTATTTTCTCTGTCTGTTCAGCCATGGTGGCTATCGCTGCTCATGCTAACTACCCAGTTCTTCTTCTTCTGTTTATTCCAAACAAACCGGAAACGTAAAAAGGATTTTTCCCAGGAAAGAGCCACCAGACACCGGCTGGTTAGAACAGACAGTGGAACAGTTTTCATTTAATAATTGCTAATTTATTTATATCTACTTTGATGATGCCAAGCTGAGAATGGAATTCAGAAGACAGAAAAGAGAATCCTAAAAGAGTTTTGGATCATGTAAAAAAAAATGTTGGTGTCTGGAATGAGTGAGAAGAGAGAGAGAGAGACACACACACACACACACACACACACACACACCCTCCCCTCACCTTGACCACAGGCCAGTAGTGCGGCTGCCCCAGCAGCTTGACGATGGCCGGGATGCCGTAGTGCAGCCGCACGGCATTCTGGGCCAGCTCGGCGTCCTGGTGGCGGGAGGTGAGGTGGCGCAGGGCGCAGACCGCCGGCTCCGCCACGTCCTCCTTCTCCCCGGCACGCAGCACGGCGTGGATCAACGCCTCCACACCGCCGTACTGGGTCACCAGGGTCTGGGGGCGGGGGGGCGGGGGGGCGGGGGGGGGGGGGGGTAGAATAGAATAGAACAGATTTAAGAGATTAGGATGGAGGAGCACTTGAATGGAGAGGTTGGGATGA
>NC_136003.1:31388451-31390951 GCF_048128805.1 Centroberyx gerrardi | reverse complement strand
AAATAAAACTAAATATCTAGGACTTTTCAATGCCACTTGGTAAGTACATCATGAGTTTTATTTCAATAATCAACTTAAATTCAGTACTTCCATACAAATTCAGAAAACAGAATTTAAATTCAGTCGTCTGCTGGAACAAATCTCATCACTTTCAATCTAAGTCATTTACACAAACACAAGATCTCAAGTCAAGACTTTAGAAACCTTTTCAAGTCATCAAAGTACAAGTCAGAGTCAAGTCCCAAGTCACCAGAACCCAAGTCAAGTCAAGTCTCAAGTCTTCTCTTCATGCATCAAGTCAAATGATGACGGAAATTGTGACTCGAGTCACAAACGAGACCTTTGTAGTCATCAAATTTCAAACAGTTACCTCTCACAAACTTGCCTCATGCTGCTTTAAGTTATTTATTGTTTAACACTGAACTTAAACTTAAAACGGAGCAGTGCAACTTTTGGCCACTGTGTCATCCCAAGCTGTGGATTGTGTGTTTTTCCAGCATTTGCATGAGCACACACAAGTACGCTGCCAGTGTGGCTAATGTGGAACAAAGCAATTACAAGACCCAGTGCACTTTTCTTTAATGGACAGCCTGCTGGAAAAGCAAACATGGTTGTAATTGTGTAAGGCAGTGGTTCTCAACGTGGGGCTCCAGGGACCACCAGGGGTCCTTGATTGGGCTCCAGGGGGTCCCCGGCAAACTGATGAATCGTTAAACTTCAGCTTTATTTAATTTACAAGAAGTTAATACAATTAGAGAATGTAGAAGAATGACTGTTTTGATCATAGTTTCTCTGTTATCTCTCTACCTACAATACAGATAGTCATGGGATTCTGGACAAAATAATTTCTAACAATAAAAATATTCTCAGATTTGGGTCCAAGAGACAAAATCTCATCAAATGGGGGTCTGTGGCCCTAAAGTGGACTAAATTAGGGTCCTTGATATGAAAAAGGTTGAGAAAAGTATCAAAAGGAAGATGCTCTTGCTGCTAATACTGAATTTTCCTGATGCCGTTGAGGGGTGGAGACGGGAATCCAGCTAGCAACACATCATTCAAACCTGCAGGTGGAGTACAACCTCAATAACGGTGTGTGTGGTTTGCGTGTGACACGTTACGTTGGGAAAAGGAAGCAAACGAGTCAGAGAAAGAGATGCAGATCGTATTTCCTTAGAATTGGGTTGGATTGAACCATTCGTTTTGTTAAAATCGCATTGTCACGGCTGCTAACTGAATCTGTTTATATTTGTTATTGTTCTGGCAAGACTTTTGTATTCCATGCCAACAAAGCGCCTTTGAATTGAAATTGAACTGTTTAATGAGGTAAAACATTTATTCATCTTGCAGTTTAGGCAGCACAACAACACACAATAATGCGTCCTGTAACCAAATTCTCAGGTGGCGAGCTCAAGTGATTCTTCATCGTTAACTGTGGGGAAAGTTTCTCTCTCCGCCTCACCTTGCTCTCCTGGTTGCCGTAGGACAGGAGCTGCAGGCAGTCGGTGGTGATGGCCAGGAACTTGGGGTTGCTCTTCTTCAGCAGCGGGACCATCCTCTGCAGGCCGTCGGCGAGGCGCACCGCCATCTTGGCCCCCTCTTGGTGCAGCAGCAGGTTGTGGAGGGTGGTGATGGCGTAGAATAAGACCGACTCCACCGGCGAACTGGAGGAGAGAGAGAGAGAGAGACAGAGAGAAAGAGAGGGGATATATACAGGTGTAATACAATTTAAAGAGACATTAAGTAATCTGTGAGTTTTATTGACTTCAGTATCTCCTCCCACATAAGTCTCTATTCACCCACACCTCCCCCCCCCCTCCTGTCCGGGACGTCATTCCTGCCTGAGGCCATCAAACTTTTCAACTCCTCTGACCTTGGACTTATTTCACCCCTGTCAGCAGCTTAATAACCCCATCATTTATAACTTATATTTTAAACTGTGCAATACTGATTCCGGTAATAATTTTGTGCAATAATTTAAAACAAAGGGGAAGGAAAAAAGCAGGAGTGAAAGGCCCAGGTCAGGGATTTCCTCCTCTCTCACACCCACCCACAAATTTCTTATTTTTCTTATTTCTATATTATTGTTGTTATATATTGTAGTATAATGCACATACTTTACATATGTTTATTTGCACATATTTTTATAATGCACATACGGTACTTTACATATTTTTATTTTATTGTAGTATAATGCACATATTCTACTTATTTCTATGTTTCTTATAATTTCTCTATGCCTGTATATATTTCTGTGAGCAACTGCAACGAAACCCAATTTCCCCTCGGGGATCAATAAAGTATTTCTGATTCTGATTCTGATTGAGCTACGGTGGCCTGTAACTGACATGAACAAGTAAGTCACATTTTCACAATTGAGACAAGTAAACAAAGTTATGAGAGCAGAGATCCAGCAGGAGCGCCTAGTGAAGAGGTAATATCTCACCATGCACAGTACGGTGATAATAATTATACTGCTTTGTCATTTGCCACACCGGTCGCT
>NC_136003.1:31378451-31385951 GCF_048128805.1 Centroberyx gerrardi | reverse complement strand
GCTATATATTTAACTATTATTTGTGCAATGGATCCAGGGTATTTCTAGAGTATTTCTGACGGCTAGTGCACGTCCCCATAGACATTATACAGACATGGAAGGGGCCTTTATAAGCATTAGCTATGCTTGCACGGATGCCTTTAGACATGACATACTGTAGAAGCAGAAGACTAGCTTAGTTAGCCACATATCAGTCATGATTCCTGTCAATATTAGGTCCATGGGTATAAACTGAGTCAACAGTCTTTGCAATTCAAAACCACGAGGCTGCCTCATTAACAATCAAACCACTTTTGAAATTAGCATGTCCTTACAAATCCTCTGATACTTGGAAATGTTGTTGTGGTATTCATACAGTACTGGATTCAGGTTTCACAGGACAACCAAATCTCTGTGTTAATATAATATAATATAATATAATATAATATAATATAATATAATATAATATAATATATAGTAATATATGTAAGTCCTTTGGTAATGTAGTGTAGACCACACACATCTTGTACCACAGACCAACACATACCATTATTTTATACTGCTACTAATAATAATCATCATCATCATAATAATAATGATGATAAAAACAACTGTAATCCTTTTTACTTGGGTAGTGCATGTATAAAGTCTAATTCTATTCATCCAGCACTCAATTATTTCCTGTGTAACCTCGGCTCTGCCATCTGCCATCTGTAAATACCATCACACCGTGCTCAACTGATGTCCTCAGTACAAATTTACATAAACAAGAAGAAAACCTGAGCTCTAATTTTATGTAATATATTTTCAGTATACGTTCTGATACCTTTTAATAGCTTAGCTCTCATACTGAAAAGACGGGACGTTCCAACAGGTGTTTTAACAACAAGCCCTTCTCTGTATTAGCTGTAAGCCACGCTGAGCCCCCCCCCCCCCCCCCACATCTTCCTCCTCTCCTCGCTCTAATGTGTTCGTCACCCTGGATAAGAGAATCAGCTGAGTGACAAAAACGGATTGTAAACGTGCGGTTTAGCTTGCAAGGTTAAGTTAAAAGTTAAGTCATCGCTTTGAGCACCGAGCTCGGACAAAGACGGGTGTCTGGCTTCTGGATCTATTGCAGTGCTAAAATATTTAAGCGGGACTGATTGATTATGGGTTTAGTAGGAGAGAGTGCTGGTGCCAACGCCACAATCCTGAAACAATCAACATCACCAACGCTTTGACAATGTCCTTATGGGGACAGACAGACAGACAGACAGACAGACAGACAGACAGAGAAGCAGACAGACAGAGAAGCAGACAGACAGATAGGAAGACAGACAGACAGACAGACAGACAGACAGGCAGACAGACAGACAGACAGAGAAGCAGACAGACAGACAGACAGACAGACAGATAGGAAGACAGACAGACAGACAGACAGACAGACAGACAGGCAGACAGACAGACAGACAGACAGATAGGAAGACAGACAGACAGGCAGACAGACAGACAGACAGACAGACAGACAGACAGGCAGACAGACAGACAGGCAGACAGACAGACAGACAGACAGACAGACAGGCAGACAGACAGACAGGCAGACAGACAGACAGACAGACAGACAGACAGACAGGCAGACAGACAGACAGGCAGACAGACAGACAGACAGACAGACAGACAGCTAAATAGATGGACAAACAGACAGACAGATAATGTGATACGATGCACATTTTGTATATTCTGAATTCAAATATATTTTTCTTCATATGCTCATTTTCTTGTCATATATTTTAAATATTTTTAATGTTCATATTTTCTGTATATTTTCTTTGTCTAAGAAAAGAACCTATGATTTGCTGCTGTCATGACACAATGTCTTCACTGGGATTACTAAAGTTAAATCGAATCAAATCAAATCTAATCCAATCTAAATTAAGATAAATTTAAGCAAAGCGAAGCAAACCAAACCAAACCTAACCTAACCTAGTCTAGAATAGTAGTCTAGTCTGAATCTAAACTAATCTAAACTAAGCAAAATTAAGATAAAATAAGATAAAATAAGGTAAACTAAGAGTCGAGTCGAATCTAATGTAATCTAATGTAATCTAATCTAATGTAATGTAATGTAATCTCAGACAGACTGTGTGTATTTACCTCAGCATGCGGACCAGGGCTGGTATCCCTCCAGACTTGAATATGGCCAGCAGTCCTTCTCTCTGGTGGGACAGGCTGTGCAGCACGCTGGCCGCGCACCGGGCCGTCTCCATGTCAACCGCCGTCGTCATGGCGCGCACCACCGCGCCCACCATGGCCGGAGACTGAACCAGCACCCGGCGACTCGCCTCCTTCCGGGTCAGCTGGTTGACTATCATGGCCGCCTTGTTCACCACAACCTAGACATTGGAAGAGACAGAAAATATCTATCTATGAAAAAATGCAAATAAAAAAAGGTATAGATACATAAACAAATAGATAGATAGATGTTTTCTCACTTTTCACTGCATATTCTAATAAAGCATGTTTTTGTGTCAGCCTTTGGTCTCATAAAATTTCTTGAAATGAGCACGATGTCTTAAAATCCAAACAACATCCTCTGTGCACGAAAAGTGAAAGAAATATGTTTCTCCAGCAGGAAAGGGTTAGGTGGAGGAGACACGACTAACTGGAAAGTAAGGTTGTGGTGTGATTGAATTTCTATTTGGAAAAATTAAAAATTTTAACACAGCGACAACGCAGTGCCCCCTTGAGAAGAACGGTGCTGTTGGCAGCGGAGTGACAGATATGTTGGAAAAATCAAACTTTTTGCGTTTTCTCCAGTCCATCTTGACTCTGATAACTTAACCAAAAGTTGTATTCTTGACTACATTCATGAGCTATTTCCATTTTTTTCTTTTAATACAATAAAATAATGACCATTTTGGTGAAAAGCTGCCATGAGACTGTTCCCTGCTGCAGGATCAGCTGCTTCATTCTGTCGTAGTTCTCCATCAGCACAAAGTCTTTTCTGGATATTTCTATGGCCTAAAAATAACAGAAATGTGCAAATCATCTAAAAGCTTACGCTGCGTAGTGAGAGAGGTGAAACTCCATTTGTTGTTTTGTTTAGTGACAGAAGACAGACTACTTTGCATTCAGTGGAAAATCGTGTTAGCCACTTAGCCGCTAGTCAACACAGGAAGCATGCCTGTATTAAGACTTCATGGTGTAGAGTAGAAATACTTTCTTACTGTACTCAAGTATTATTTCTGAGTATCTGTACTTTACTTGATTGTTTTTTTATACATACTTTTTGCTTACTACTACTCCACTACATTTTCAGTTTATAAATTATGTTTAATGTGAAATTATGTTATTAGAAATCATAACTTAATACAGTGCAGAACTATTGTTTTATCTTTTGTTGACCTTAATGAAATATCATTACTAATCTCAACAGGTATATTATTCGTCTAAATCATAAGAAAGTTTATACTTTTACTTTTGGTACCGGCTGGTTTGATGCATTTGGGACAGAGGGACCGCGGTAAGTCGTTTATTTCGATGCATATGCATGAGCTCTGTCCACCTGACAGCCGTCTGTTCTGTCGGCAGAGAGACACACAGAGTATCGTGGTTTCAGCGCGTCGGCCGACGCTTCCCGGAGTTTCCCGGGGGCACGGTGCCGGCTGCCGATAGCTGGGCGTCGATTTGTTCCCGGTGATCCGGCCGAGATTTCGGCGGGGGTCCCGACGCCGATGTGTCACCGGGGACCGATGGGTACCAAGGTGATCGGGGCTTGGATCGGGAGGATCAATGCGGCCCGTGGGCGCGGAAGAGAGGACAAAACAGCGAGACACATTGTGGGACAAGAAGTTAACGTGAGTGATTTTTTGGTCACTGTTGTCCCAAACTTATGTAGGCCTGTATTATTGTATTATACTGTATTACTGTATTATTGCAATTCAGTTTATTTTATTTTTTTAATTATGGGAGTCTTGGTGCCCCTGGGCACTCGCCCAGTTGCCCATATGGTTAATCCGGCCGTGACAGGAAGGCTTTGGCCTACATTTGCGGCTCCCGAAGCGTTAAACTCAGCGTGGCGGATCGTGGCGGATCGTGGCGGATCGTGGCGGATCGTACCGGGTCGTCGTCCGCCAGCAGCTTGGTGAGCTCCGGCACCGCCCTGGTGGCCAGCTCCGCGTCGTCCTGGTAGTTTATCAGGTGGACTATGGCCGTCTTCAGCAGCTGGGAGGGCTCAGCCAATCGCTGCACGTTGCTCTGCTGCGAGGGATCCGATTGGACGGGCATGGCCGCCTCCCCCTCCACCAGGGTCTCCGGGAACATGGCGGCCCGGACGCGCTGAGCCCGGGTTAGAGAGTACTGAGCGTCTAGGTCTGCAGGAGGGAGAGAGAGAGAGGGGGTTAGAGAATGAGAGACTGTGTGTGTGTGCGTGTGTGTGTGTGTGTGTGTGTGTGTGTGTGTGTGTGTGTGTCTGTGTGCATGTGTGTGTGTGTATAACAATGCCTGTGTTTGAACACTGAGGGGGTGAGAGAGAGGTCTGGAATACAAAGCAAAAGAGAATGACAATGTGTACTGTATTTTTGGATGTATTTTGTGGTGTGTGTGTGTCTCTGTCTGTGAGTCTGTGTGTGTGAGTGTGAGGGAAGGGGGGGTGTTGTTTACATACACACATACACACACACACACACACACACACACACACACACACACAGAAAGCTTCTGGGTCTTTGAACATAGCATCCAAAAATATGTTTAAGAGGGGTCAAGATGGGTACATGCAGCGTGTGTGTGTTTGTTTTAGTGTGTGTGTGTGTGTGTGTGTGTGTGTGCGCGCGTATGTGTGTGAGCAAGATAGTCAGAGAGAGAGAAAGAAATGACTGTACATTGTAAGACAGGATTCAGCGAGTTGGTTAATTCCAGCGTGAAACTTTAGGTTGCTAGACTTTCTTTGATTTTATGAGCAACTATTTATTTAACAAATCCAGCAAACATGATGACTGAAGTAATATTTGAATGTATTGTGTCAATTTGAATGAATTCCACCTATTTAATACTGCCTGCATTTTGATATTTTAGAATCTTCTACTTATATATGGCATGAATTTCACATTTTAGTATATTTTCATATAGGCATTCTGCATTCATTTCTACTTTAACTCAATACGTTTTACTGCTGTTATTTTGCAAACACTTCCCATTCATACATTCTACTTAAAAATGTATTGCAACTGGTTGCACATGTTTATACAACCCACATTTGACTGTATTCTTGTTTATATCCTAATTTTATTCTATTTCCCCCTGCTGCATATTACCATTTGTTGCAGCAACCCTAATCATCAAATCATTAAAGTTTCATCAACTCATTTTTTGTTCCATTTTTGAACAGTTAGCGAGTCTATAAAGTTTGTTAGAGAGAGTTCATTACACTTGCAGATGTACTGAAACTATTTGACCTATTTTTGGTCTCCAAGCAAGCAAGACACTGTCCCCTGTGTTAATGATGCATCTCTCCACTGTCTTGAATGCTGTTTGTTATCCTCCAGTATGTGATTACTTGAAAATAGGAGAGGCTTTCTCCACGCTCTTCAAAGTGCATCGGTGCTGCAAAACGTGCAAATCTGAGCCATCAATAGACTATAGACTTTGACTTGGGCGTTGTGGACAGCCTCTGCTTTCTCTCTGTTGTCCCCGAGATGACATCAGGACTGTGTGTGTGTGTGTGTGTGTGGTTTTGGGGGTGGGGGTGGGGGGTAAATTCAGTCACTGTTGAAAGGATTTTCAAAATGACACTGACTGGCCCAAGGGGGAGACGCTCATTGGTTCGTTCATCTGTCCGTCCGTCACACGCAATATCACTGACACTGCTGATGGGATTTTGATGAAACTCGGGGGAAATGATGCTTCTCTACTGTGTTATGGCATTTTCAAAATTACACTGACTGGCCCAAGAGGGAGTGCTACAGTTACAGGTCAAAACAAGGTGACATGCTCGTCACTGATTGGCCCAGAGAGCGTGTCTGCATCATTCATGGGGACGACGAGTCGAATGAGAAACAATGAAAGAAATGAAGAAATCTTGTAAATGTCCATGTTGTACTTCAAGCACCATCTCATCTCCAGAGGAAAAGATTACTTTGAACACATTGGCCTTCATTTAAAATCTTTTTTCAAACTTGTCATTTCAAAACAAATATTCATGGGACATTTGCTTCTCAAAGAAGCCAGAAACACACTCCTCATTCACATGATGACCTCAAGGCTGAGCTTTTTAAACGGTATTTGAACACTTCCAATGCAGAACATTATCCAGTTAATGAGGAAGTTAAAAAGAGTACTTAAGTTTTACTAGATGAAGAAGTGGGTTTATTGCCAAACTTAACTGAGAAGAATATCGCCCACCTGCTGTTGAAACCGGAAAGCATTTTTAATATATCTAGGTGTACGGAGGAGGAGGTGAAGGAGCTGGATGTTATTTCTCGTTCAGCCTCAGGTGCTGTCATTAAAGACACTTTGCAGTCGTGCTTGAGGAGGCATAATTGCCTGATAGATGATTTAATAATCTCCGAGTTGATGACAGACCGGTGAATCCAACCTCATTAGCTTAGCCTCAGGGAGCGATGCTCCTCTTGCCACCTCCGACAAGAAAGGGGAGTTTTTACGGGGCATTTCTCTGTAGTAGAACCCACTGCAGTAAGTACCTGATCTGGACACACTGCTGCAGGCTTTGAGTAAGACGGAGATCCAGGATTTGCTCATAAAAGATGGGAGAGAAGCAACAAAGCAATTCTGAAACTCAAAACAACTCATTTTATGATGGAGTTAATGAGTTAATGATGTCTGGAGGTGATCTAGCTATTGCTCTTACTTCACATGTGGACGATCTTGAGGTGCGTCATCCTCTACGAACATCGAGGAAAAAGCACAAACTCACTTGTGTTTTGGGTTTCTAGCCAATGTGCCCCTGCTGCTCCAGTCCTCGTTGAGCTCCCTTTTGTTTTTTAGCCATTCTTCAAGTCTGGCAGTGTAACAAAGCTTTGGGGTATAGTACAGTGTTAGAGCCACTGCTAAAAGATACTGTGAGCGTAGAAGAGAAAGGACTTGATGTTGCTGCAGCAGGCGGACGAGTCAAGGGGCGCCGTGTTCCAGACAATCCTGGGGACCCGATGTTTTTCTCGAGTTCACAAGTCTGTACTTTCTGTCTCGGAGAGCAGTCGGTTCTATAAAGGGAGGAGGAACAGGGGCATTTCCACCGAGAACGAAACAACAGTGTAAGTGCGAGTCCAGGCAGTACAGGAGAGGAGACGTTTGACTCCTAGCTATGCGGCGAAGAGGCAGAGTGTACTCTCAGTGAAACCCTGAACATTTTGATGTTTTATCTGGCTAACCACCTGATGCGTTACACCGTAATTTAGTTCCATTAGAAACGGTGCTGTGACTAAATGAGGAAACATTTCACGTTTGAAGAACTGAACAAATTGATCAGAGTTCCCAAACAAGTGCAGAGATAAAGCGGAATGCGCCGCAGTTGGGGTTTTT
>NC_136003.1:31368451-31370951 GCF_048128805.1 Centroberyx gerrardi | reverse complement strand
CCAGACACATTAGTTAACTGTTAATTAAGGGTTAATTAATGCTTATTAAGCATTAACTAACCCTTAACTTAGTGACCCTTATAGTAAAGTGTTACCCATATTTTTATATAAAAATCCTGCCTAGTGCAGCTTTAACTTATGGAGACTTTCTGTGTTCTGTGTTGCATCAGAAGCTCAGGAGGACATGGGGATGGATGAAAACTCATATTATATCATGTATAGATTCACAAAAACAACCTGACTGGTCAAGGACACATCCAACAGTGTTGAAAAGCACAGCTGTTGTGCTTCAGTGATTACAAAGATATCTTCACACTGCATATATTTTCACATTTTTCATTCATTTTTTCTTTGCCTCAGTCTCTGCTGCTGCTGCTGTTTCTGCACACCCTGCATGCATCTCATGTATTTTCACACCTTCATACATTTTCACTTAATTAATTCTAATTAATACGTTGTAATTGCTGGTCGCGTTACGTTTAACACCCTCCATATCCTCTATTCTATTTTTGTATCATGATTTTATATTTTCTGTGTATTATTTCCTGCTGCATGACCCAATTTCCCGACAAGGATAATTCAAAATCCTGAATCTAATTTAAGAATGTGCATTTTTCTCAATAAACCTTATATAACAGCCATAATAACCTTAAGGATGTTCAGTACTTGGTGACACCCATAATCACAGTGCAGAACACCCTCTCTGCTGTTATTGCCGGGGTGATACGATATTGTTTTATTCCAGAAACCCCCAAACCTGCCAAAGGAGCAGCTGCCAGGAACACAAATGTCGGTGTTGTGCAGCGTATGAAACTCCAGAGAGCACACTTATCTAATTCCCAGAAGCCCCGGCTGGTGAAAGGTCAAAACGTCTCATCTTCCCTGCCGAGAGCCCTTCACAGGCCCCGCTGCCTGATGGGAATTCACACCACAACTTAGAGGATGATTAAGTGCTGAGGAAATGTGTGTGTGAGTGTGTGTGTGTGTGTGTGTGTTTGTGTGCACAAGTTGTCACCATGTTAAAGTGCAATAAACCACTGGTCATGCTGGACTTAATGAAATCGCATGGGTTGTGTGTAAAGTTTAATGTGTGTGTGTGTGAGTGTGTGTGCGTGTGTGTGTGTGTGTGTGTGTGCGTGACAGACAGAAGGACAAGAGTGACATTTAAGACTGTGTCTGCTCTGTGTTGCAAACGTGATCTAATTTCCCCCCTTCACTCAACCACAATATCCAATTCATGAGTAGAATTACACCTGTGGATGAGTGTGTGTGTGTGTGAGAGAGAGAGAGAGAGGGAGAAAGAGAGAGAGCGACAGAGAGAGAGAGAGAGACACAGAGAGAGAGAGGGAGAAAGAGAGAGAGAGCGACAGAGAGAGAGACACAGAGAGAGAGAAAGAGAGACAGAGAGAGAGAGAGAGAGAGAGAGAGACACAGAGAGAGAGAGAGGGAGAAAGAGAGAGAGAGCGACAGAGAGAGAGACAGAGAGAGAGAGAGAGAGAGGGAGAAAGAGAGAGAGAGCGACAGAGAGAGAGACAGAGAGAGAGAGAGAGAGAGAGAGAGAGAGAGAGAGGGAGAAAGAGAGAGAGAGCGACAGAGAGAGAGAGAGAGACAGAGAGAGAGAGAGAGAGAGAGGGAGAAAGAGAGAGAGAGCGACAGAGAGAGAGAGACACAGAGAGAGAAAGAGAGACAGAGAGAGAGAGAGAGAGAGGGAGAAAGAGAGAGAGAGCGACAGAGAGAGAGAGAGAGAGGGAGAAAGAGAGAGAGAGCGACAGAGAGAGAGAGACACAGAGAGAGAGAGACAGCGAGAGAGAGAGAGGGAGAAAGAGAGAGAGAGCGACAGAGAGAGAGACACAGAGAGAGAGAGAGACAGAGAGAGAGAGAAAGAAAGAGAGAGAGAGAGGTGTTTTTAGTCATTTCCCCTCTGTTCTGTTGATATGTTTCATTAAAGAACATCAACAGTGAAAATAAAATCAATTGATTCTCAGCCGCCCAAATATGGCAGAAAATTAAACACGAGGTTTTTGCAGGATATGCACCCTCGCCGATTACATCATCACTGACCAGCAGTGTGGCGTGACGCTGTGCTGGGTGATCAATAAGCCGGCTGCAGGATCAGTAGCCATGACGATGACTGCAGCTCTTTCCATGACTAATGATATGAGACCAACCTACTCTAAATACAGAGGTTTATTCCAAATTACTGCAAAACTGTTTTGTAAAATAAAATAATGGCAGCAGGGTGGCATCGTGATCCTGCCGGTTCAATCCCACATGTTAGAGACTGATTTTATTCAGAGGATCGACAGAGAAAAGAAACACCATCAGTTCATCATTCCTCATTTCTAAAACAAAGAGGATCCAGTCTGGAAAATAAGCAAAACACTCCGGGTGTCGAGTCACTAAACCCCAAGGTGTGGCGAAGTCTCTGCCACAACTAATTTATCGTTGATTTCCATTATTGCCTATAAAACATCTGTGATGATGAGGCCGGCATTTCTTC
>NC_136003.1:31360951-31363451 GCF_048128805.1 Centroberyx gerrardi | reverse complement strand
AGTTTGAGCAGCTTCACTTTTTTTTTTCCAATTCATTTTCAGAGGATGAACAGCTGATTGGCTAGACTAGAGGATGACAGCAACATTCATGTAGGACCGTGGTTCTCAACCTTTTTCATATCAAGGACTCTAATTTAGTCCACATTAGAGCCACCGACCCCCATTTGATGAGAATGTGTCCCAAATCTGAGAATATTTTTATTGCCAGATTTGATTTTGTCCAGAATCCCATGACTTGCCTGTATTGCAGGTAGAGAGATAACCGAGAAACTATGATCAAAACAGTCATTCTTCTAATTGTGTTAACTTCTTCTTAATTAAATAATGCTGAAGTTTAGCGATTCATCGGTTTGCTGGAGGACCCCCCGTGGAACCTTCTCAAGGACCCCCTAGTGGTCCCGGGACCCCACGTTGAGAACGACTTGACGGAGGACGGCAGTTTAAAGTGGCGAGACGAGGGGAATCCTTCACAGATATTACCACCAGTAAAGAGGTTAAAGAGGCTGAAGACGAGCGGTAATAAGTGAGTAAATGATTACAGCGACACATTACTTTGTAACCCCAACACTTCCCACCTCACACACCTCCCTGCTGCCAACGTGTTTCAAACGCAGCGAATGAAACGCATTAAACCTCATGTGCGGAACAAATCGCCGCTCTCTTGGGAAAACCGCACAACTCCGATTTTCCTCTTTTTCTACCTTGAACTGAACGTCTCCACGGCCGATTATGGCGCCGGGCGAGCTTCACGACACCCGGCTCTCTGGAAACCTCCGACTGTGTAATCCCAAAAAAACACGCAGGAGGAAACACGCCTGCTTCTTCCACATTACTGGAAAAGCAGAGGCGGGATGTAACAAAGTAAGAAATACTTCATTACTGTACTTACGTAAGATTTTCAAGTATCTGTGCTTTACTCAAGTTTTTATTTCACTTAAGACTTTTTACTTTTACTCACTACATTTCAAAAGAAAAATCTGTACTCACTACATTTTCAAAACAGACTCGTTAAAAATAATTTATTTTGCGCATCAGACGGCTTCCATCAAGAGCCAGATGTGATTGGCTGCTTGTTCAGCAAAGCGACACCAACAAGGAAGGAAAGAGACAGAGAGAGAGAAGAAGAAGAGAGAAGCAACAAGAGAGAGAATTAACATTCATGATCTGAGCTGCAGACTCTTTCTCATCTGGGATTCAGAGGAACGCTCAACAGAAAACCAGTTTAAAACATTAGAAATGACTTTTACTTTTATACTTTAAGTCAGTGATTCTCAAAGTGTGGGCTGTGGCCCCCTGGTGGACCGTGAAGGTACTGCAGGTGGGCCGTGAGAGGTCATTTACAATAAATAAATAAATTAATTTTCAATTTTGTAATTAAGTTTGAAATTACCATAAAATATTTATTATTAAATATTTGCATTAAAAAAAGTAATCAGAACTAATAAAACAAAGCCATGGGATTTAAATTAGGTGTTATTCTTCATTTATCCGACCTGTTTTTGATCCGGCCGGAACGCATCTCATATCTCGTCATTGGCGGGGGATTGTAATTGAGGGAACACCTCATCACTGGCGAGGGGAAGAGTAAAAATGGAGCGCTGGCTATCAGGTTGCAAAAGGAAAGCTGTTAATGGAGAATCAACCTCAACAAGCCAATCATCAGAAGATCAAAATTAATCTGTGAAAACGAAAAAAAGAACGACTCGTAGAAAGTACTCCAGTGAGTACCTGTCGCTGGGATTTACAAGTGTGGGACAAATTGTTCTGTGTGTGTGGATGGATGATTAATTTGCACTTCATTGCCGTATGCCCACGTTCACATACTGTTATTCTTGTCTTTTATTTTTTTTATTATTATAAATTTTCTATTAAATGATTTTACCCTGTATGTTGAAGCGTCTTTGAGTACCTAGAAAAGCGCTATACAAGTCTAATGTATTATTATTATTATTATGATTATGATTATTATTATTACATGTTCTGTTTATGAAATAAAAAATATATCGGGAAATACTTCATCTTAGTCTCGTGTGTTGGGCCGCGGCATTCTTAAGTTTGGGAATGGCTGCTTTAAGTAAATTTAAGACCATGTACTTTTGTACTTAGGATTTGAAACGGTACTTCAACTTCTACCAGAGTATATTTTTAGATGAGTATTTGTACTTTTTACTTGAGCAGGGAATGTGTGTTCTTCTCCCACCTCTGTGGAAGAGTGACATGTGGAAGAAGAAGTGTGTGTAGGAATGTGAGACGAGAGGAGCGCTGTGACTGACAGCTTGACAGACGCTTCTGTTTCCATAACACCCATATGGTGTGTGGGTGTGTGTGTGTGCATATGTGATCTTGGACGTGTGTATGTGTACGCTTGTGTGATCTTGTGTGTGTTTTTGATGTTGTGTGTGTGTGTGTGTGTGTTTGTCTACTATGCTTCTTGTCAAAACAGGAGGTGGATCTTGGCACAAAATGAAAAGCTTTCAGAGAGAAAGAAGCAAACATTTTG
>NC_136003.1:31355951-31358451 GCF_048128805.1 Centroberyx gerrardi | reverse complement strand
GTTACTGGAAAAGCAGAGGTGGGATGTAACAAAGTAAGAAATACTCCATTACTGTACTTAAGTAAGATTTTCAAGTATCTGTACTTTACTCAAGTTTTTATTTCACTTAAGACTTTTTACTTTTACTCACTACATTTCAAAAGAAAAATCTGTACTCACTACATTTTCAAAACAGACTCGTTACTCTGAGGAAATCAACTGATTTTCTAAAAAAATAATTTATTTTGCGCATCAGACGGCTTCCATCAAGAGCCACATGTGATTGGCTGCTTGTTCAGCAAAGCGACACCAACAAGGAAGGAAAGGGAGAGAGAGAGGAGAAGAAGAGAAGAAGAGAGAAGCAACAAGAGAGAGAATTAACGTTCGTGATCTCCATACACTGCAAGGAGTATACAATGAGTATAAGAGGTGCTAAGAGAAAATATCAATGTAGACTAGGAGAGTTTATTTTCAACTCTAACGTTGCATCGCACAGTTCTGGACAGTCAGACACAACACGAGTTTCTCCTCTGTCATCGTGTGTCGACGTCACATGAAGCCGCAGTCTGACAGATCAGCTGCAAACGGGGTCAAAGGTCAGATAAAGCTCCGGGGTTAGTCTTCAGGACAATGTGTTTAAAGTGACTGTTAGTTCACATGGAATAAGAGGTAAAAGATTATAAGAGATGGGAGAGTCAGCTCTCTTTACGTGTCATCGCACCAAAACCGTACCATGCGTCATAGGTGACATCACACGTGACATCACACGTGACATCACACGCTCCTCGACTGCCGCTGACTGCAGCTCAGACAGCAACAAGACAGCAGGACTGCAAGAGCCGAGGAAAGCAGCTGGAGCAGAGCTGAGAGTTTGGTATGGGCAGAAATATGTGTCACTAGAAACTGAATTATTTATATTTGAATTTGAATTGCTCAACTTGAATAATTGCATTAAAAAACTGAATCTGAATAGCATAATTTGAAATTGAATTTATTATTTTGAAACTGAATTCCAATAAACTTGAAACTGAATGTATGAAATTCTTGAAGAATTGCAAGAACTAAATTTGAATTGCGAGAACTGAATAGTTTCAGAGCAAATTAATTCAATTTCATAATATTGCATTCAGTTTCAAGTTTATTGGAATTCAGTTTCAAACTAATAAATTCAATTTCGAATTATGCTATTCAGATTCAGTTTTTCAATGCAATTATTCAAGTTAAACAATACAAATTCAAATTATGTGATTCAAATTCATTTTTTTTAATGCGATTATTCAAGTTGAGCAATTCAAATTCAAATATAAATAATTCAATTTCAGTTTCTAGTGACACATATTTCGGCCCAGAGTTTGGGTCCGAGCTCGCGGGGGAAGTGAGTTCAGACGGGACGAGTTTTACACGATCTCATAAAAAGTCGTGAAATGAGCACGAACTCTGAAACGCAGATTTACGTGCTGTGGACACGAATTATGTGAAAATGACGTTCCTCCTCCACTAATTAGATTCTGTAACATGAATTGGACACGACATTTTCAGCTAAAGGTTGACTAACGGTTCAGTTTAGGAAATAAAAACAACTTGGTTAAGGTTTTGGAAAGACTTTGGTCGGTTAAATAAGAAAAACTTTTGCTAAAAATGTTTATTTGACTTCATACAAGCTGGGAATTGAAACTCCTCCCCATCCTCCACCCTCCACGACACCCTGCCTGTCACCGAGCTGCTGCACTGTGACTCTGCTGCCTGCTTACAGTCGTGTCTCCTTCAGGGAACCGCTTCCTGCTGGGAAAACAGAGTTTTAACGCTTTACGTGCCTCCGACACGTAATCTGGTGTCAACAAGTCGTGTTCATTTCACGTATTTGTGTGAGTTCAGGTTGGTTTCACAGGAGGATTTTTTACGCGCGGTCCGTAAAACACTACTGACAAGGCAGATTCAAAACGACAGACTCTTTACCCCTCCTCCCCCTGCATGCAGAACGAATCCCTGAACTGTGAACAGCGGCTTCGGAGCGGCGTGTGGCGGTGAAGGCAGCGCCGCCGCCGCCGCCGCCGCTCGCTCCGACAGAAACACCACAGCTGAGCGGAACGAAGCGATTGTGCCGCTGATCACATGACGCTGCTGCAGATCAAGAAGCGAAGCTGCAACACAGAAGAGGAACATTTGATCTTCGTGTCTGAAATAACATTTCATAAAGCCAAAGACCGACAAAGCTGAGTTCTTTTTCTGGTTTTCTTCAAGGTTGAAATACCTCTCTAGTGTCTCTTTCTCCTTCTCTCTCATGCAAGACTGGCAAGAGCACACACACACACACACACACACACACACACACACACAGATGCATCGCCACTCCAATAGAAGTGTCCGATTTTATCAGACATGAGGAAAACGGGAGAGAGGAGAAAGAGAGAGACAGAGTGAGAAAAGAGAGAGAGAGAGAGATTTGAGTTGTCAGTTGTCATTGACCTTGTCAGGCCGACTGTGACAGACTGTGTACGTCTATTGTTTGTGTGTGTGTGTG
>NC_136003.1:31348451-31353451 GCF_048128805.1 Centroberyx gerrardi | reverse complement strand
GAGAGACAAATAATCGTTTGATCCCGTTTGAATTGTGCCATGAATTACACATATGATGTTTTGTCAATTTAAAAGATAATTTTGCATGTCAAGAAAGTCACAGTTTGTCGTAAAACTGTTGAACTATAAGACTGTAAAAATACATAATTAGAAAGACCACACACCCAAAAGTCGCGTAGGAGAATGGATTTAAGAGAGATGTAGTTCACTGAGCGGTTTCACACAAAACTAAACGTTACTTTACTGTTTTACGACAAACTGCCACTTTCTTGACTTGCAAAATAATCTTTTAAATTGACAAAACATCATATGTGTAATTCATGGCACAATTCAAACGGGATCAAACAATTATTTCTCTCTCGCCGTTGACTACCGTACATATTTTTTCCGAAATAAGGTCCCATGGGGGACAGCGGAAGGGGAGGGACTTAGGCTCTCTATTCACAGTAATACAATCAACTTTACTTGTTAAAAGTGAGCATTATCTGCTGCACTTTGTTAATGGTTGCACTGCAAAAAAATGGAACGTTTCCAGACCTATCAGCTTATTTCATGATATTTGTAGTCAAATGATCTCTCTGCACTGGCAGATAATCCTGCTGGTTTCAGTAAATTTCACTTGATTCATGCCAATATGACTTCTTTCAAGAAATCATCACAAAACAATGAAGAAAATCTGGAAACAAGAAACTTTCACGCTCACATTTCTCCTGAAAAAAAAAGTAAAATTTGTTGAAACGGGTAAAATTATCTGCCAGTGCAGTAAGATGATTTCACTAAAAAAAAAATCCTAAAATAAACTTGATGAGTCTGGAGACAATCTGCAATCTGACTTTCTGAAATTTTGTTCCGACAAGTTAAACACGCGAACGCTTCCAAGTTGTATAGCAAAGAGATTTCATCCTGTTTTTTTCGCTTCTTCCTATATGACATGATAGGAAGGTGGCCTCATGTTACACTTAAAGAACTACAGCAAAGAGGCTCATGGGAACAGCTCCTAATAGAGCTGCTGCAAGATACAGGGAATTTTTTCCTTTTTTTTCTGTGCTGTATAACCGTCAAATAGTGATTGAAGGAAGAAAGGAAGGAAGAAAGAGTAAAAATCCAGAGAAATATGTAAAAACTGAAGAGGAAGAAAGCAAGGAAGGAAGGATGGAGGAATGGAAGAAGGTCATAGGGAACGACAGCACAGGGAAGGGAATGAAGGAGAGAGCGAAGGAAGCAAGGAATGAAGGAGTGAGGAAAAGACGGACAGAACGGAAGGAAGGAAGGAAGGACACAAGGATGAAGGTAATAAGGATGGAAGGACAGGAGGAAGGAAAGAGAAAAGGAAGGAATGATGGAAGTATAGGGGAAGATGGAAGGAGGAAAATCCAGGAGGAATTTAAGGAGTGAAGGAAGGAGGGAGCATGAACACTTAAGAGCTAGAGCATCCTCTAACAATGCTGTCACGCTGTGGTACACACACACACACACACACACACACACACACACCTACACACACACACACACACACACACACACAGACAGTAGGAGCCTAGTAGTAAGTGCATTACAACTCTCTATAAACACTGAGAACCTGTCTGTTTTTACAGATAGTAAAATCCAACTTAACACTGTGTGTGTGTGTGTGTGTGTAGCTTTAAAAACACAAAAACAGTCAAGCTGGCTCCTATATATAGCACATATATATATATACTGTATATGTGTGTGTGATCATGTGTGTGTGTGTGTCAGAGGAGTGACAGCTCGTCTCCCTGCAGACTTCAAACCCTCTGCCATCATCATCATCCACATCAATAAGACGTCGACTTCAAAACGCTCCTCACATCCGGCGATCTGACGCCCCGGGGCGACTTCTCTCACTAATTATCACTCCGCTCCGCCGCCGTCCGACAGAAACCAAACACAGGAGCGAAGGGAAAGAGCGTACTTTATCTCCTTAAGATCCTGCAATCCTTAAGATTCCCCCCCCGGGAAAATCCATGCAGGGAGAGTGAGTAACAAACATGCTCCGCCCCTTCTACAAAAACCCACCGACCGTCCCGTCCCGTCCGCTCGCTCTGACAGAAACTCGGTCGACGGCGGAACGAGAAGCTCCGACGGGCATCTATGTAGACAAACACGATCTCGCACAAATACGTGAAATGAACACGAACTCGGAAACGTCGGTTTACGTGAATTATGTGGAAAAATACCACCACAAATTGAATTACGTTCCAAAGGTTGGTTAACGATTAAGTTTAGGGAGCAAGTAAAACGACTTTGGTTAAGGTCAGGTCAGGTCAAATAAGAAATATGTTTGCTAAAAATGTAAATGTAAACGCTGGGAATTGAACAGCGGTTGGCGGCATCAAACATCAGTGTGACAATTTATGGTTACTGTAAACACTCGTTCCACGGTCCGAGCTTTGTCCAAACCCACAGAACTTTATTTTAAATTCTAATCCAGATCACCGAGTTGCCCGGGTCCAGACCTTTGACTCCGCCGGCTCCACCGAGTCGACCGCTTCTGGTCCGGCATCGTGACATCTGATGCCAGACCAGAAGGTCATCTGTTCAGACTGGCCTTTGTCTGGCCTCTTGTGTCTGTATTTCTGTGTGTTTTTATGTCCTTTGTTTTTATGTTTTATTGTTTCTTACTATTTGATGGTCTTATTTTAACTATTTTACTCCTGTGAAGCACTTTGTGACTTTGCTCTGTGAAAGGTGCTATATAAATAAACTTTACTTACTTACTTACATGAAACAGCGGTTTCTCGGTTGAAAAATGATCGGTCCAATGAGTGCCGGGGGGGGGGACTAACGATTAGCCAATCAGCCGTTGTCAAGCTGTATGGAACCAAGGAGGAGTAATAACAACAATGGCGACCGCTGTAGACAAGATAGACGCTGCTATCGAGGCTGTTCTAAATCGATTAAAAGTACCGATTACTTTGAAATCCGAACAGCACTCTGCTTTCATTTATTCAAAGGGGAGACGTTTTTTTCGCATCAGTGTCGACTTAAAATGGCGTTAGATTCAGGCGGATACGTCGGTCTCTAGTGATTGGTTTAGGGAAAATCGAATCCCCCTCCCCCACGGAAATCGGTTAGAGTGGAGGCGATGTCAGACTGAAGATGGAAACGGAGTGAAACGAGTTGACAATCCTGTCTGATATCAGGCGAGATCCCGAGGTTTCCAAAGACACCAAACATGTCAGGCTGAACTACAGGGAAATGTGTAGAAAACGATGCACAAACATCTCGATTTTTTTTTCCATGTGGCATCTTGGGTTTGAATATTTCCCTCGGTATCAGCAGCTGGAGCTTCAGTGAAGAGAGTGTTGTTGTACCGTCTGTTTTTCTAACTTTGAAGCTGCCTAAGAGGAAATGTAAGGGGAAAGTGAGGGTGCGAGGGGTTAAAGTGATGCTGCTATACCTTCAGCTTAGTGCAGAGCCATAACCGCCAAACATAACTGCATTACCATTTGCTGCTATACATGTTTTTATCTCGTGACTCGAGTGTTCCCGACTGAACCGAAAGCTGCTGCAGGATCTCATTAATAACTGTTGTGGTATTTTGTTAATCTGTTGAATTAAACTTCACTTTTTTCGGCTGAAGTCGATTTCCCACTGCAACACACTGAGCATCAGGCGGAGGAACTGCAGGCTGCTGCTGCCTATCACAGCGGCTCTCAACGTGGGGTCCGGGGACCACCAGGGGGTCCTCGAGGGGGTTCCAGAGGGTCCCCAGGCAAATAAACTTCAGCTTTATTTCATTTACAAGAAGTTAACACAATTAGAGAATGTAGAAGAATGACTGTTTTGATCATAGTTTCTCTGTTATCTCTCTACCTGCAATACAGACAGTCATGGGATTCTGGACAAAATCATTTCTAACAATAAAAATATTCTCAGATTTGGGTCTGAGGGACAAAATCTCATCAAATGGGGGTCTGTAGCTCTAATGTGGATTAAATTAGGGTCCTTGATATGAAAAAGGTTGAGAACCTCTGTCCAATCACATTACCTAGCGGTTCGTTTGGACTCATTAGCCTCTGCATTAGCCGCTCGTATTTTCTGTTTGAATTCATCATGCAGATTGAATAACACACTGCGACCCTGACCCACATAAACAGCTAGAAAATGGATGGATGGATGGATGGATGGACTGAATACATTTCCAAGTTTTGCATGCATATTTTAATAATCCAAACATCTCAGTCTCTTGATGATCTCCATTCCTGATGTTAATGTAGTCAACATTTGAATTCACTTTGGCTGCTGTGGAGGAATATTCCAGACACTGAGAACCTTGGAGAGCGACAAGACTGTCAAGGGACACACACACACACACACACACACACACACGCCCACTTCTTACAGCACCTCTTCACATTTAGTTTCAGTGTGCATGTTCATGTGTGGAACTGCATGAATTTGTGCTGCTGAAAAACAGAATGCAAATCGTACTTTAGACATTTTAAGATAAAAAACATTTTAACAGGCTTCGGAGGAACCAACATCATGAAACTCACTCAACACATGAATAACGACGAAAACTTTCTACACAAGTAAGAAAAAAACATAAAATAACCAAAGTTGGAGTTGTGTGTTGTGTTTTTTTTCCTGTGACAGCAGCGATTCTCTCTGGACAATCTGTCCTAAATACAGATTCTGCCTGAGCTCTGTGCTGTAATGTGCAAAAAAAATAAATAAATAAACTGTCTGGCTTCCCAGAGTCGACTTCCTCTACATTAGACTCAGAATGGTAATCTTCAGCCTCGGAAATAAGGCGGGAGAGGGATAATGGTGCGCTCGTCCTTTAAGCAAGAAGGATTTCGCTAACGCTTCTCGAGGATTTTACAAGTGTACCGAGCGTCTTCAGCACCCATGGCTTCAAATCCCTGGAGCTGAGGGTGTGTGTGTGTGTGTGTGTGTGTTGGAGGGGGGGGGTTTAATGTATAACGCTCTCCCCTTCCACCACAACTACTGCCTTTGAGCATAAATGATGAATG
>NC_136003.1:31333451-31343451 GCF_048128805.1 Centroberyx gerrardi | reverse complement strand
GAGACAGGCAGACAGAGAGAGAGAGAGACAGACAGAGAGACAGACAGACAGACAGACAGAGAGAGAGAGAGAGAGAGACAGGCAGACAGAGAGAGAGAGAGAGACAGACAGACAGACAGACAGAGAGACAGACAGACAGACAGACAGACAGAGAGAGAGAGAGAGAGACAGGCAGACACAGAGAGAGAGAGACAGACAGACAGACAGACAGACAGGCAGACAGAGAGAGAGAGAGAGAGAGAGAGAGACAGACAGACAGACAGAGAGAGAGAGAGACAGACAGACAGACAGACAGTAAGAGAGAGAGACAGGCAGACAGAGAGAGAGAGAGAGACAGACAGACAGACAGGCAGACAGAGAGAGAGAGAGAGAGAGAGGCAGACAGAGAGAGAGAGAGAGAGACAGACAGACAGACAGGCAGACAGAGAGAGAGAGAGAGACAGACAGACAGACAGGCAGACAGAGAGAGAGAGAGAGACATAGAGAGAGAGAGAGAGACAGACAGACAGACAGAGAGAGAGAGAGAGAGACAGACAGACAGACAAAGAGAAACAGAGAGATGGCAAGAGGGCAAGAGAGAGAGGAAATGAGACCAGAAGAGAGAGCGGGATGTGGAGACTGAGAGATAAAGAGGGAGAGAGAAAGACAGACGAGATAGAGAGATAGAGAGATGGAAAGTGGAAATGAGAGAGGGAAAGAGAGAAGGGAAGATAGAGAAGGAGAGAAAGAGAGACAGGAGGAAAGAAAGGCAAAAGAGAGGGAGAGAGTGGGAGAAAGAGAGAGAGCAGATAATTACTCATTTTTTCTGGCTGCTATTTTCATCTATAACAATAGACCACAATAACCCTGCCTAACACACACACACACACACACACACACACACACACACACACACAGAGGAGGCTCAGAGGGAAATGAAACCCTTTTCATCTTCACTATGGATAATCCTAGACTATTAGCACTGCTGGGAAAGAGAGACAGAGAGAGAAAGACAGAGACACAGAGAGAGAGAGAGACAGAGAGAGAGAGAGAGAGACACACAGAGAGAAAGAGAGAAACAGAGAGAGAGAGAGAGAGAAACAGAGAGAGAAACAGAGAGAGAGAGATGACTGATCTGCCCTGCTGGAAGAGGGAAACAGCAACTTCCATCCCAGCTGTGATCAAACCGCCCCTCCGTTGTCATGACGTTGTCACGGAGCTGTCACCGAACGCCGCTCATAGCGGTCCAATCACACGAGGGATACGGCATGCGCCCCCCCACCCCACCCCACCCGCGCTGTCGCCGTGACAACAAAAGAAATCTAATCAACGACAGATGCTGAGAATTATTCCGCCCTGTGTTTCCTCGCGTATCAATAAATGAAGAGCAATACGTCTCGGTGGCATTCTTGCAGAGACAAATTGCCAAATAACGCCGCAGAGACAGACGGCTCCCAGAGTGTCATGACACGAACGTGATGAGAGGGAAATGCTCAAGCAGCTACAGAAGGTGAGGGTGCTGCAGCGGGTGCTCTCTGGAAGCGGGTGTCAATTCAGGAAAGAACAAAAATTTTGGAAAAATCCAGAGAATATGCAAGGTCATCAAAAGGGAATCCCAAAAAAATATAGTTCAAGGCACGCTGTCTCTTTCCAAAAGTTAAAAAGACCTTATTGCTTACGTGGCAACGAATATTAAAAGCATCGAACCAACATGTTGCGGCCTCCTGGCCTTCGTCAGGGGACATGAAGGACAATTGTTCTGTCCTAGTAAGAGAAATGTGTTTTCCCAGCAGGAAAGGATTAGGTGGAGACACAACTAGAAACAGGAGGTAGTTTGACACTGAAATGGCAAACACCTGGGTTCAATTCCCAACTCATGACAAGGAAGTTTTAATATGACCAGAACCTTAATCAAATCAAAACCTTAATCATTAAGGTTTGACGTGACTAACAGGTGAAAATGCTGTGTCAATTTGTGCCACTGGATTATGTGACATTTGTGCCACTTGTCACATAATCCAATTGGTGATGAAGGAATTTGTGTCCACAACATAATCTGTAAATTCAAGACGTCAGCGTTCACACTCATTTCACAACATGTGTTGCTACACAGGCTTTGCCAGCTGCATCACAAAGCTCCTAACACAGCTGGAGCTTGGAGGTCTAATGGAGAATTAGCGGTACACAAATAAAGAAAAATCTGTATGAAGCAGCTAGAAGCAGAGAGCAGCTGAGTCAGCTTGTTGTGGTGTGGCTGTAGATCCATTCAGTAACGTTCTCAGTAAAAGTGAATAGTGTGATAAGGTGGATTTGGTTACTGTGACACAGTAAACTGTCTTGTCTTTAGCCCTAGTCTCTACTCCAAAACACTCTGAGTTGTAGCTTGAGAAGAGTCAGCTCAGTTAACCTGAACAAACTGTTAGCTAGCTAACTAGCAAAGCAACCAACACTAATGTTAAGATGAGACTACTAGACTCTGCTAACGCTAGCTTCTCGGCTACTAGATGCTTTTGCAAGTCAGATGTTTTTACAATAAAAAAGTGATGTTAGCAGCTGATGTTAACATGCAAGGTACTGGCCACAAAATGTTAACTACTGGCTTAACCAGATGTGTTAATAACAAGACAGTGCAGCTGACCAGATACTCCAACATGGCTGCAAGAAGGTGCATTATGTCACCTGGAAGCCCTCTAACCATGTCACTGTACATATACACAGTAAACTATCTCTACATAAAGACAGTAGCCTGGATTGTATATCACTCTACATACAGTAATGCAATGCAATAAGCCTAATGTCCATGAGCAATTAGCTGTTAGAGCATATGTAGGTGTTCAAACAGGAAGGTCACTGCGATGCCAGCACACAATAACTCTCTCTCTCTCCACCTCCTCTCATCTGTTTCTCTCTTTCTGTCTGTCATCTGTTTCTCTCTCTCATCTCCATCCCTCCATCTCGCCCTTCCTCTCTCTCTCTCTCTCTCTCCCATCTCTACCTCTGTCTCTCTCTATCCATCACTGCCTTTCTCTTTTTTGCATGGTTATCGCTTTGCATTTTTCTCTTTCCTCTCTCTCTCCCCTCCTCTCTCTCTCTCTCTCTCGCTCTCTCTAGATGTAATTATACACCATGTGAGGTCTGTTCTGTCTGCCAACACCCACGCAGGGCACGCACGCACACACACACACACACACACACACACACACACACACACCACATGCAGCGAGTTGGACAGCTAGTCTGTGGCTGACTTTCAGATCACCTACAGCGGGGCAGAGCTGGCACCGCTAACATCAAACAGGAACTCCGGCCAAAACTTTCGGAAATTGTTATTACTCTAATGGCAGTGCAACATGAAAAAACACATGAAAAAAACACAATGTCACCCAAACAGTCTGCTGCATTAACAGAGAGCGCACCACTAAATGTCCAGGTTTCAGACTCAGCAGACTGCAAACGCCGAACAATTCTCCGACTGTCTGTAGGTTTGTGTGTTTATCGTTTGTCATTCAGGTTTGATTTTCCAACCAAACAGCCTGTGAATGCAACGCTGTTTTAGCAGCTGACCTGGAAGTCCCAGATGTCGGACCTTTCCACCAGTATTTAAACGCAGCATAATAGTTATGACTAAAAAAAAAAAAAAAAAAAAAAAGGATAATTGCCTTTAATCATCTATAATTGTTTAATGGAGGAAATCCCAGATCCGGATCATCATCAAAATATAATCAACTGATTCTTCGGCCAAGAGCGATCTGTCCACCAGACCACATCTGTTCATAACTTTTGTATATCTTGCTAACAGACAGACAGACAGACAGACAGACAGGTAGACAGAGAGAGAGAGAGATAGACAGATAGACAGATAGGAAGACAGACAGACAGACAGAGAGAGAGAGAGAGACAGGTAGACAGACAGAGACACAGATAGACAGAGAGAGAGACAGACAGAGAGAGACAGACAGACAGAGAGAGAGAGAGAGACAGACAGACAGAGAGAGACAGACAGACAGAGAGAGAGAGACAGACAGGTAGACAGAGAGAGAGAGACAGACAGGCAGACAGACAGAGAGAGAGAGAGACAGGCAGACAGACAGAGAGAGAGAGAGAGACAGACAGACAGAGAGAGAGAGAGACAGACAGAGAGAGAGAGAGAGAGAGACAGACAGGGAGACAGGGAGACAGACAGACAGAGAGAGAGAGAGAGACAGACAGACAGAGAGAGAGAGAGACAGACAGACAGAGAGAGAGAGACAGACAGAGAGAGAGAGAGACAGACAGACAGAAAGAGAGACAGACAGACAGGTAGACAGACAGGTACAAAACCTCCTTCATCTTGGTTGGCAGAGGTAATGAAGTGCAGCATCACAACCTGACTGACCTTTGTGAGGAAAATAAATGGTCTGCTGTCCCTCTCTGCTCACTCTAATTGCTCTTTAAAAAGCTGATGAAAGTCAGATAAATGCCTGAAGTGTAAATGTCCCAAGCTAGAAAAATTAAGTCCAACTCGTCTTCCAGTATTCAGAGTTTTACGAGGGTCACCACCAACGGCTCCGACACAGTAACTTACCCATTTTACATTCTACGTGTTGGCATTTAACCGGCGTCTTAAAACAAGTGTATTAGTGGAATAAGGAGGTCAGTAAGGAGGTCAAAGGTCACAGAGCCCTGACAATATTCCTGTGAGCCTCGAGTCAGAGGGAAGTGCAGAGTAAAGACATAAAGATGAGCAGAGGAGACAGAAGTGTGAACGACATCAACACTCAACAAACTCAAGTGTCACATATAAAAAGCTTGGCTGACTATAGTTGTAAGTGAAGTAAATGAAGCATTTCATTCTAAAAGGAGACTTCCAGCGACACCAGCTACTATAAAATGATTAATAGCACAACATGAAAGCAAGTGATTTTTAATTTAAGGGCAGCTGCTAACTTAAGTCCCTGGTTGCAAGTTTTACCGACTGAACCTTGGAGATTTTAGAGATACTGATGGTGAAAAATAGTAAAATAAGAGCTAAGGAGAGAAGGTGGAGCATTACATGGTTACTGACTGAAGGTTTATTGTGTGTGAAATGTGAAGAGTGCAAGGTGTTAGCTTGTTTTAGCTAATATGACGGGTGTTGGTGGATTGTCTGTTTGGCTCCCGTGTGTGTTGAGTAGTTCTGTAGTTCCTTGGATTTCTCTGCATTAGAATGACGTTTCATCCTCTGATTGTTGTAAAAGTTTGATTGACACATTTGAAGGTTAGTTGTCCAACCAATTTGCATAATTAAAGTCCCAAAGCACTTTCCTCCCTGCCTACATCAGGTAAGATGTCCACAACCTGTTGAAACTGCAAACTATTTTGGCATAAAGGAACACAAAGTTATCTGACAACAGTTTAACAGATTGTCAGATTGCAGTTGTCATGATCAGTTATCAGTTTACAAATCTTTTTTTGTGATTTGATGATCTGTGCGGAGTTTGCTTTCGTAACAAAAAACTGTCAACATTTAAGCTAGCAGTAACTTGCTAGCTAACGATAATGTTTTGGTAACACTTTACAGTAAGGGTCACAAAGTTAAGGGTTAGTTAATGCTTAATAAGGGTTAGTTAATGCTTAATAATCATTAACTAACCCTTAATTAACAGTTAACTAATGTGTAATTTACTAATGATGTTCATGTTAACTAAGGTATTAATTTATACATAATTTAATAGTTTATAAAGATGACTTAAATAGTTACCATGAACACCATTAGTAAATGATTACCAGACACATTAGTTAACTGTTAATTAAGGGTTAGTTAATGCTTATTAAGCATTAACTAACCCTTAACTTAGTGACCCTTATTGTAAAGTGTTACCAATGTTTTCTCTCAGTTGAAAAGAGCCTTATTGAAGGTTTATTAAGTGTGAAGTGATGATACTTCAGCCATTAGCTTTCTGACTAGGAATACAAAAGAGTTTCAACACCTACGACAAAGTTGTTGCTAACAGTAACGCTAATATTAACATATTAGATAATGCTATCACTAATGTTTTATTTCAATTCAATAAAGCATCTTATTAGCATGGTAAGACTTGTGTTGCCATAGCAGGTGTACAACAGCAGCAATACTAGCTACGACAAATATAGAATAAAATGCCAACGAACAGTAAAAAACAGACGGCTGTAAAGTTTGATTATCAATTCATCTTCAAACATTGAAATTCAGCAAAAAACTGAGATGAATTATTCAACTGCAAACTCTCTGTCTCTGTCTCTCCACAGTTTAGCTACTTTTCCTCTTCCACTAGCTAGTCCTGTGTTTACATAGTGTGTGTGTGTGTGTGTGTGTGTGTGTGTGTGTGTGTGTGTGTGTGTGTGTGTGTGTGTGTAGATAAGCGTTCCATTCGGCTGTTTCTCCTAAGCTATATAAACGCAGATAAGACCTGAGACAGACAAACACACACACACACACACACACACACACACACACACACACTGCAGGCCTGTGCGTCTGTTTTCTCGCTCCCCCCAGAAGCCTTGATGTGTTGTTTTTAGTTCCCCCTCCTCCTTTTCCTTCTCTCTCTCTCTCTCTCTCTTCCTCCCTCATCCCTCTTCACCTCTTTCCTTCCACCTCTCACCCTCCTCCACTCCCTTTCTTCTTCTCTCTGTCTTCCTTTCCTTTCTCTTATTCCTCCACTCCTCTCTCCCTCTCTCCATTTTCTGCCTCTCTCCCTCCCTCCTTCCTTCTCTCCTCTCTCTAACTCTCTCCATTCTTCTCTTTTTCTCTCACTCCCTTTCCCCCCATCCATCCTTTCTATCAACTTTCCCTCCTTCTTTTCCTCCTTCCTCCCTCTCTCCTTCTTCATTCTCTCTTTTATCTTTATGTTTCTCTCTTTCTGGTAAAAAAAAAAATAAAAATAGAAAATAATGGAGAGAGAGAGGGAGAGATGAAGAGAGAAGTGGAGAAGTTGGAAAGATAGACTGATGAGAGGAAAGGTGGGGAGGTAAAGAAAGACAGCAAGCCAATAGAAGAGAGAATAAACTTGATTGATTAATTGATTGATGATATGAAGCTTCAGGGTCCCAGTGGTAAAACTTTGTTTCAGCAGCAAATAATCAGATTCAGCAAAGAAAAAATAGAATATAAATAACGATAAAGCAAAGAGAGTGATATCAATATACACTAAATAACACAAACAAATAACACTAGAATCCATTAAGTAGAAAAATGAGTGAAAAGTATGAAAATATGTGAATTACAGCGTGAGGTGAGAACAGCAGCAGCAGAGTATACTGAGGGAAAGAAAAAATAAATAGAAAAATATGTAAAATATGAAAATAATAATAGCTTCCAGCGTTATAACTCAACAGAAAGTGTTTTCCCGGTGTGGAGGAAGGAGATGGAGAGAGATGAAGGAGGAGGAGAGAGAGGAAAAAAACAACGGATTAACCGGTAGGAGGAGAGATGAAGAGATCAAAAAGAGGGATGGAGGAGAGGAGGAGGAAAGGAAGGATAAGAGGAGAGAGAGGGAGGCGAGACGAATGGAGAGAGGATTAGAGGCATTGTGTTCAGTAAAGCAAACCGAGCATTAAACCTGCTGAGAGAGAGAGAGAGAGAGAGAGAGAGAGATGAAACAGAGGGAAGGAAAGAGGGAGAGAGTCATAGAGAGAAGGGAAAAGGAGAGAGAGAGAGAGATGAGAGAGAGACAGGGAGGAGGAAGAGGGGGGAAAGAGAGATACAAAGGGAGAGAGAGAAAAAATAAAGATAGAGATGGAGGATAGGGAGAGAGAGAAAGAGGGAGGGAGAGAGAGAAAGGTGGCAGATGGGAGAGGGTAAAGGAGGAACAGAGGGAGGGAGGGAGAGAGATTAAAGGAGGAGGGAGATCAAGAACGACGGGGAGTTGGAGAGAAAGTGAGGGAAAAAGAGGGGAAGGAGGAGGAGGGAGAGAAACGGGAGAGAGAGAGGTAGAGGAAGAGAGAAGGAACGAAAGAGAAGGAGGGAGAGAGAGACAGATGAGGTGGGAATAGAGGGAATGGAAGAGGGTGAGAGTTGAAGAGAGAGAGAGAGAGAGAGAGAGAGAGAGAGAGGGAGAGAGAGAGAGAATGGGGAGAGTGGAGAGAGTGGAGAGGAAAGGAGAGAGAGGGAGGAAGAGAGGGGGAATGACTGATATGTGTGTGTGTGTGTGTGTGTGTGTGTGTGTGTGTTGTGTGTGTGAGAGAGAGAGGGAGAGAGAGAGGGGGGGGCAGAGAAAGAGAAAGAGAGAGAGAGAGAGAGAGAATGTAAATACTCTGCAGCAGTGATGCAATTGACCCTGAAACTGACTCTGAACACAAACTCTCTCTTTCTCCCTCACGCGCACACACACACACACACACACACACACACACACAGAGTGCAGTGTTACCTTGGTAACAGGTCAGCCACCCCACGCCAGCCTGGTTGCTATGGTGACCCTGGCAGACCATAATATTTAGGGCTAAGCACTCACTCCCTTGGAGCCTGATTCAATAATCTTTATACAAATAGAGAGATAAAGTAAACTTCTATTAGAGAGGAGGAGAGGAGAGGAGAGGAGGGAGAATAGAAGGAAGGAGGAAAGGAAAATAAGAGAAAGAGGAAGAAAGGAGGAAAATAGGAGCAGAGGGGAGAGAAGGGAGGAGAGGAAAAATCAGGAGAGGAGAAGAGAGGAAAGAAGACGAGAGGAAAAGAGGAAGGGAAAAGAAAGGAGGAGAGGAAAGGGAAAGAGCGGCGAGGGGAAATGTATGAAGAAAAGGAGAAGAGAAGAAAAGATGACAGGAGAAATGAGGGGAGGAGAGCAGAAGGAAGGAGAGGAGAGGAAATGCTGGAAAAGAGGAGAGGAGAGAAGCGGAGATGAAAGGAGAAAAGACGAGGGACGGAGGAGAATAAAGGAAGGGGGGAGGAGAGGGGTGTGTGATGGTAAAAGGAGGAGACAGGCTTTTCAATCCTCCTACACGCCCATCAATACACACACACACACACACACACTCACACACTCACACACACACACACACACACACACACACACACACACACACACACACACTCACACACTCACACACACACACACACACACACACACACACACACACAGCCACAAAAGCTTAGCATCGACATTTTTCTGAGGCCCATTCTAGTGTGATCTGGTCTCACATAACAGCACATCACTCTCTCTCTCTCTCTCTCTCTCTCTCTTCTCTCTCTGTCAACAAACCATCTCATCATCTCTCGCTCTCTTTCTTCTCCTTCGCTCGCTCTCTCTCTCTTTCCCTCTCTCTCTGTCTTTTCCCTCTCTCTCTCTCCTCCTCGGGGCTCTAAACTGTCTAGACCCATCTCTCTCTCTCTCTCTTTTTTTTTCTCTCTGTCTCTTTCTCTCTCTCTCTCTCTCTCTCTCTCTCTCTGTCTCTCTCTCTCTCTCTCTCTCTCCCTCCATCACACTGCAACATACAGGGAAATAGATGCACCCTGTTTGTTTCCGCACTGCAACCTGAGACTAGTTTTCATCACAACTTCCATGTTTTCACACTCATTCTGCTGCAGCTTGTTCCTGACACATCGGCGGCATTTTGGGATCGGGGGTCCAAAGAGTGTGTGGACCAATCAGAAGTGACCTAACACTAGCCTGCAGTCAGCTCAGCCAATCAGAAGTCATGTAACACCAGCCTGTATTCAGCTTGCGGCAACTGATAAAGTAATGACTTGTCAAAATGTAATAAAATGCCACTCTAAATGACTCGGAAACTTGCTGAAGTAATAAATTGCCAGATATAAAATATAATATAACTCTTGCCTGTAGTCAGCCTGGGGCAGGTGAAACTTAACTAGCAGGTAATGTGATAATTGTTAAAAATGTAATACAATGTCTCTCTAAATGGGTTGAACATGTAATAAAACTTTCAGATTGATACAGCAATGAAAGAAAAAGAGTTTGGCCCCATATAATGTAATAATTGCCTGCTAACATGTATTACATCATCGGGGGGGGGGGGATCTCGCAATATCAGATTTTATTGTATATTTTGACCCGTTTAGAGGAAC
>NC_136003.1:31325951-31328451 GCF_048128805.1 Centroberyx gerrardi | reverse complement strand
ACACACGCACACATGCTTGTAGACAGAGACATGCAGTATACACATGTTGCATACACAAGCATGCATATATGCAGAATCCTAATCATTCTCACACACACACACACACACACACACACACACACACAGAGAAGCCCAGGCACTCAGGCGGTGCTGATGTGGCCTGTCAGCTCGTTAGGGAACATGTGTGTGACTCAGTCTCGCCCAATCAGAGCCCTCTAAGCCCTGGAGACGAGCTTCCCTCCTTTAACCCGAGACCCACTGCAAATACACCAGGATTAATATAAGATTATCTAGCAGATATTAACGTAGTGGTAGCGATATTTCCATTCCATTTTAGCCGTTTAGATGATACTCTCATGCATGTTGACTTACGAGTGCAGCAGTAGAATAAGCTTCAATTTCTAAATCACCAACATTAGAAGCAGTGAGGAGGTCAAAGGTCAGAGCTGCAGTGTCCTGAAGATATTCTTGTGAACCTTGACTGATTATGTCTCGTTTGTTGATTGTTTGCTGTTATGCACAAATTCCCGAAGGACTAAACCATCTGAAATACTTTGAATGTACATAAGGGTTAAAACGTACATCGTTAAACTAGGTTAAATATACACTTAAAAGAGATAAAAACATTGATTGAATAAGAATATACAAAACAACATTAGCAGATTCTGACTCATTCATCAGCTTGGTTAAATAAGGAATGGCAGAGAAGAGCTAGGAAAAGAAATAAGGACTAAGGAGAGAGGTAGAAGGGTTTCTCCATGTGCTGATGTGGCAAAGAGACTGTCAGATTTTCATTAGGTCCTTGTTGAGCTGCCTGTCTGAAAAGCCTGTGGTAGAAACCTTTAGAGACCAGCTGATGGCCAGGAAGTTGGTGCTGTTTTTCAGTGTGGTTGCATTGGAAGATTGCATTTCTATTCCACGTCTCTCTACAATTCAAATTGTTTGTGAAAGCGTATCTTTGTGAATTATATGTTCCTATTCTTTTTATAATAAGAGGATACAAGCATTTCATTGCACGGTTGACCCTGTGTATGCTGTGTGTATGACAATAAACACACTTGAACTTGAACTAACTGGTAGAACATTCATTTCAAGTTCACAGTTAAGTCATGTCCTTTTAAACATTAGATTGTTTTTAGGTTTAACGTATTGTTCGTTGGACTTGTATATAACGTTAGCTTAGTAGTGTATGCTAGCAGTAACATTATTGAAGTTGTAGTAGGCTAGTGAACGATTTTCAGGTCGCTTTTCAAAACTTGAAAATGTGGCGACTGTTGTTTTATGTGCTTTTGTTTGTAAGTGTTCAGCTTCATTTCTGTGTTGGCTGCTTTTAATTTCCTATTCAATTTCCGCCTATAATTCATGTGTGTTTAAGTGTATACATTTCAAAGATGGACAAAGGTATTGATGAAATCTTTGCTTTATTGTATGCAATAACTGTATGTGAACATCCAGTCCAAATTTGGTGACATTCTGATCATTATCTCCAGAGATACACGTGATAAGGCAGACACTGTCCCTTTTGGAGAAGCCTAAATTTTCACTATTTTCAGCTTTGGGGAGGATCCAAACATCAACCAAATAAACTAATTTTGCAGTAAAATATTTTTATACAACCATCCATTTCAAAAACTAGACATATTAAAGTTATGAAAAAACATGGTTGTGCTTTGTTCTACCTCGGGTAGGGGTATCTCAAAAACTAAAGCCTTTTTTGGAGATTTGTTCCTCTACTATTTGGCTTTGTAGTGATCTAGATGTTCGTTAGCCAAGATGCTCACAGCTAGCAAGCATGGAACTAGCTTGTTATTCATATATTGCACTCTAGGTCCATGGTATTAGAAGATACTCTACATCCATACAGCACACTTTGCTTTTCTGTACAACAAACATTCTGATATTCATAGGCTACAGTGTCTTACAATGTCAACTGACACAGAAGTCTATGGGGAGAAATGAAGCGTTTCATTGCAAAATGAGAACTAAACCATTAAGGAAGAGACATCTAGTCAAAATGATTCGGCACAAAACGAAAACAACAAACTGCGGTCCCTGTTAGAGGAGAGCAGGTAACTCAAGTTCTTTCACAGCAAAATGATAACACTTTATTATCTGTGTTTTAGAGATTCTGCATGATGAACTTCAGGTAATGATTTTTATTTTGCCAAATTCTTCAGAACCATATGAGGCCATTTTAAATTCATCAGATGAGTGAAGTTTATTTTAGTTTATTTTTGATGTTTATCTTAAGACGCCACTTTTTGTAAACTCTGCTGTTAAAGACAGCAGATGCTCTGGTAACACTTTACAATAAGGGTACACTAAGTTAAGGGTTAGTTAATGCTTAATAAGGGTTAGTTAATGCTTAATAAGCATTAACTAACCCTTAATTAACAGTTAACTAATGTGTAATTTACTAATGGTGTTCATGTTAACTAAGGTATTCATTTATACATTATTTAATAGTTTATAAAGATGACTATTAAATAATGTATAAATT
>NC_136003.1:31308451-31315951 GCF_048128805.1 Centroberyx gerrardi | reverse complement strand
TGCTATTTTCAGAAATGCTCTATAAATAAAGCTATCATTATTATTATTATTATTATTAATAATTATTATTATGATGATCCCCCCTCTGCTCCTGTGAGAGTGTGTTGTGCTGGTCAGCTGCCAGGTGAGACTGTGTGGAAATGTAAAACTGAAACAGAGCACAGCGGTCAGCAAACTTAGCCTTGATAAATATGTATGAGGTCGGGCTGGAAAATTGTTTTCTTCATATTTTCCCTAAACAACGGAAGGCAATCCATAATTTATGCGACCAAATGCGAAGCTGTTCTGTAGCCTCTGTTGTTTCTGAACGCTTTGCTGCAAACAGCCCAGCAGCCCCGTGCTGCAGCAGAAACTGTCCTGCTCCTCACCTGTCAAACCGTCCCAGGTGTGTGTGTGTGTGTGTTTGTGTGTGTGTGTGTGTGTGTGTGTGTGCAGTCCCTCCTTCCCTCTGCGACCGCTCCCCACGGCTGTTGACGCAAATAGGAAATAAATAACTAAGCGAGTGTTGGACAGCTTGTCTGGTGGATCAGAGTTTCAGCATGTTGGACGACTTAATAAGAATGAGCATGTTGTCGGTCAGGAGCTGAGATCTGATCTGCTGAGAGCTTCATGAAGGAAGAGCTGCAGATCTTCATGAAGGAAGAGCTGCAGATCTTCATGAAGGAAGAGCTGCAGATCTTCATGAAGGAAGAGCTGCAGATCTTCATGAAGGAAGAGCTGCAGATCTTCATGAAGGAAGAGCTGCAGCTTCTTCATGAAGGAAGAGCTGCAGATCTTCATGAAGGAAGAGCTGCAGCTTCTTCATGGTCTCTAAACATCATGTCCGCCTCAGTTCTCCTCCTGATTTAACGCTTCTCCCTCTGAAGACCCACTGATCTGCGGTCCGCTCTGTGAGCAACATGATCAAGTCATCTCCTCCAGAGCTGAGCGACTGGGAAACTTGAACTTGAACCAATCAGATTTCAGTGCTTCCTTGTTTGCTTCCTTGTTTCCCCACTGATGTGATTTAGTTTCATGAGCAACAGTTCACAACGGAGGAGAAGTTGATTCCAGACGTCCAAAGCTTTCAGTTCTCTACAGCCTTTATCTGGAAGACGACAGGAAGAGAAGCTTGGAGAACGGTTGATCCGCCGTCGGGGTCAACGGTAAACTCTGAAGACATTTTGAGTTCCTTCTGTTTATTTTCTATTATTGATTCCTAACTGGCACTTGCTAGCCAGCGTAACTCATGAAGAACGATGTAACGTTACAAAAGGTGAGACCACAACCGCAAAAAAAAAACAGATGATTTGACAGTTCTAACACTGTGGCTGCGGTCAGAGCCTCTGGCCCCGCCCACAACCTGTCAGAGCAGAGCGACACATCGACCCAGATGCTCAGCGTGAACACATGGAGAGAGTTGGAAAATATCTCTTTATTAAAGCCATACACAGAGAGCTGGTTAGTCAGCTAGAGGACAATGAACGGAGATGCCAAGTTACTTTCTCAAAGCTCCTCACAGCACCATGCAGACACATGTTAACACGGCAGCTGGGAATCAAACCCTCAACCCTGACAGTGTTGGTGCCTTGCTCAACACACTGATCTACACACAGGAACACTCCGGACAACACAAATATCATGACATGCAACCCCGTGTTTTTGGGCAAGAATAGAAAGGAATAAAATAGAACAGGAGTAGAACAGAATCAGAGGTGTGATCATGTCAACTTTGCTCGAGTCCCAAGTCAGTCTCAAGTCTTGAGGCACAAGTCTCAAGTCAAGTCCCAAGTCTAGATGTAGATTACCAAGTCAAGTCCAAGTCATTAATGCCAAGTCTCAAGTCTAAATGTAGAACAGCAAGTCAAGTCAGAACAAATCAAGAGTCCAGTATCAATTTAATATCTTAAAGAAAACTAAATATCTAGGACTTTTCAATGCAATATGGTTTTAATAGGATAAAAACTTGTTAAGAGCATCATGAGTTTGATTTCTATAATCAGTTTCAACTTCAATAAATTCAATCATTCCATACAAATTCAGAAAACAGAATTTAAATTCAGTCGTCCGCTGGAACAAATCTCATCACTTTCAATCTAAGTCATTTACACAAACACAAGATCTCAAGTCAAGACTTTAGAAACCTTTTCAAGTCATCAAAGTACAAGTCAGAGTCAAGTCCCAAGTCACCAGAACCCAAGAAGTCAAGTCTCAAGTCTTCTCTTCAGGCATCAAGTCAAGACTCAAGCAGTTCAAACTGTGACTCGAGTCCAAGTCATGTGACTCGAGTCTCCACCTCTGAATAGAATAGAATAGAATAGACTCTCCCCACTTTCTCATATTCTGGACTGTTCACTGTCATTTCTCCATTAGATATAAATGATTTACATTCACATTCATACATGAACGGTTTTACATATTAATGCTGTTTGTTACAGGTGAGACAGTCAAGATCCCACTGCTCACTACTGGTCTCACACACACACACACACACACACACACGCACACAGTGAGCAACGAGAGCGAGAAGTGCACACTGTACACACACATTCATAGACACACACACACACACATACAGGCACAGAGTCAGACAGTGACCAAGGACAGCAATGACTGCATGTACACACACACACACACACACACACACACACAGTGCTGGCTCCCTGGCTGCTACACCCGCTTGTCACAGCCAAAGAATGTGGAGTCAACAGCAGAGACAAAGAGAGGGTGTGTGTGTGTGTGTGCGTGTGTGTGTGTGTGTGTATGTGTGTGTGTGAGAGAGAGAGAGAGTGTGTGTGTGTGTGTGTGTGTGAGAGAGAGAGAGAGAGAGAGAGAGAGAGAGTTAAATACCTCTGGTGACAATCAGATCGCTCTTACAGCTCTCACTACCGAAGCATCTCACAGCTTCGCCCTCAACATCTGGTAGGAATGAGACGCTTGTACTCTCCGCAGGGACACGCGCACGCACACACACACACACACAGAGAGAGAGAGGGAGAGAGAGAGAGAGAGAGAGAGAGATGCAGAGGAGGGGAGAGGGATTTCATGCAGAAATGTTGAGATTTTACCTTGAAGCTTTGGCAACACTGTTCCTTGCTGTCATGCCAGTAAAACGCACTGAAGTGAGAGAAAGAAGCAGTGTGTGTGTGTGTGTGTGCGTGTACGTGTTTGTGTGCGTGAGAGAGAGAGAGAGAGAAAGAGAGAGAGACAGAGAGAGGAATGTCATGCGGGCGGAATGCACCGAGATACGCGGCGACGCGGACAGCCCCAGCGGAGGGACTTGAACCCACAAACCACACAGTCTGTTTCCACACAGTCTGCGCGCTGCCTCCCGACACACACACACACACACACACACACACACACACACACACACACACACACAGCAGCAGCACGCAGCAGAATCACATCATCTACATCTATATCTCTATATTTCTGGAAAAAAAAAAATTAAAAAAATCCCCATGTCTTCCCGCAGCAGCACGCATTTCCATTTCCCAGCGAAGCCTCCTGCTGTCCGCTGGAAGATAGTTGTTCCCTCGGGATGTGAAACCCACCTGAACACCCAAACATCCCGTTCACCGGCACAAAACAGCGCGGATATGAATTATTATGATGTAAATTAACGCTGCAGGCTGAAATCTGGGAAGTAATAGCAGACGGGTGTGAGTTGTGTGAGGATTTAGAGGGATTTTAGTCATGCTTTTCTGAAAATATCACCGATATCATCTCGCCAGTGTCGGTGGCCGCGATGCCGCGCGGTGACCACCGGCTGGAGGTCACGGTCACGGTTCCCCCACCTTTTATTATAGCGGCACATCTCTGCTGGCTGGCCGCGCGTAAAATGCGAGCTCGTTATCTGGATGCCGTGCGTAAAAAGATGCAGAAGCGCGTTGGTTCGGTTACCTTGCGTAACTGGACAGCAGACCGGAGCAGATCCCTCTGGCAGCAGCTTCAACTTTTCCTCTTTTTCTCTCTTAAATCCACTATCCGTTCCGTTCCGTTCCGTTCCGTCCCGGTGGTTTGTTCGCCTCGGTGCCCCCTCTCTCTCTCTCTCTCTCTCTCTCTCTCTCTCTCTCTGTCTCTCTCCCGTTACACCGTTTGCTCCACGCAGCCAGCCGGGCGGAGTGCGAGAGCGAACCGGCGGCTCGGCGGCGGCAGCGTCAGCGGAGAGGAGGGAAAAGCGAAGAGGTCTCACTCTGACGCCACAGTGATGAGCACCGTCACAAACCAGCCCGAAGCCCACAGTGTGTTTCTGTCAGTGTGTTTCTGTCAGTGTGTGTTGGCGTCAGTCAGACTCAGAATCAGATTCATGGCTCAGGTAAGTTTGCACATACAAGGAATTTGACCCGGTGGTTTTCTCCAGATCACATTTAACATAAAAACAGCACAAAATGATGTTTAAAAAGTAAGCTGTAAAAAAATATATAGTAAAAACTGGGGAATATGTCTCTTTTTCAGGTAGTGTATAAAGAAAGTAATATATAAGTATATTAATGGAAGTGTAAAGTAGGCTATAATTACAAATTAACTGAAGATATTATTAACAATCTAATGAAAAATCACTATAATATCCTGTTCCTATAGGGCTTATGGTACTTTTGTGGTCCTCAATAGTGAGTCTAATATGATCTTGGTCTTATGATATCACTAATATTCTCAGATTTCAGTCAGATTTTCAGCACAAACTGTAAAATACAGATTGGACTGCAGTTCTGGACATGAATAATGTGAAGATGATGCTCCTCCATGACAGAAACACACATTGGACGGGACATTTCCACCTGTTGCTCATGTGAGAAGGAAAGCTTCAGCAACTAAAACTGGTTCAGGTTGGTGTGAAGGTTTGGGTTCAATAAGAAAACCTTTGGCTGAAAATGAAATCTTCCAGCCAGGTAGAAACCTGTTGTCAGTAGCTGGGAGTTGAACCCGAGTCGTCGCCCAAACAGATTCCAGATATTTACATTTGCAGACGACAAGCTCATTTCACGACATTTCATGAGAGCAGGCTCTCTAGCTGGCAGGTTTAATTGGGTCTATATGTCATGGGGACTGTGCAGACTCTGTCCTTGTTTTGTTACCGAGTGACTCCTCTTGTCAAACACAGACTATCTTCGGCGCCGGTGCCGCGCAGTCTCCGCCCCGCGGTGAGGCGGTCACGGGCGGAGATGAGCGGAGTAGAAATACGCCGTTATTATTGCCAAGTGATTGAAAAGGATGTGCAATACAGCCGTGACAATCTGCTATTAATTTAGTGTTCCTGCTGGAGAGGCGCGAGGCGGCGCGAGGCGGCGCGAGGCTGCGCGAGGCGGCGCGAGGCGGCGCGAGCACAGATCCAGTTGTGCAACCAGAAAAACCCCAAAGCATCCAGTATGCAGGGAATCCACATATCTGCTGGAGTAGAGTAGAGCAGAATAGAATAGAATAGAATAGAATAGAATAGAATAGAATAATAATAGCCTAATGCAAATAAACAGACACTATCAGAATAGATTAGAACCGACACTATAGACTAAAAAAGAACAGAATAGATACTGGAATACTAGAACAGAGAATAAAAGAATGAAATAGACTAGACTGGAATAGCATAGAATAGAATAGAATAGAATAGAATAATATAATATAATACAACATAAATAAACAAACACTAGCAGAATAGAATAGAACCAACACTAATATAATAGAAAAGAAGAGATACTAGAATACCAGACTAGAGAATAACATAATTAAATAGACTAGACTGTAATAGAATAGAATAGAATAGCATTTATTGATTAACACAAATCATAACATCTCTCTCTCTCTCTCTCTCTCTCTCTCTCTCTCTCTCTCTCTCTCATGTATGTGACCTGTGTCACCTTGACAAAGACATGAGGTGTTTAGCTGTTGGCACACACACATACACACATACACACATACACACACGCACACACACACACACACACACACACTGGCGGAAATCTGTCAGTCACTGCTCCAGGTAGAAACATTAAAGGTGCTGCACGTATTTTTTTAAACATCAATATATCATTGTCAAATTAATTGTGATATCTTGGTCTAATGACTGTAAACCAAGGAGAGCATGCTGGAGTCGATTGGTCTCCTCTGTTTCTCCACATTAAGACTACATTTCCCAGCAGCCCCGTTGCTCCCCCCCCCCCCCCCCCCCCTCCCTGAAGAAGATCAACATGTTGGAAGTGATCTCTCCATCTTCCTTTCCCTCCTTCCACCATCTGCTGCCAGAAACTCTTTCAGCTTTAGCTCCATTTGCTCTGGAAGAACAGAACCTCTTCCTGTTTTGTGCCGTAAAGCGATCCAGCAGATTTCCCTCCAGATCCACCAGGTGGAGAAACTATGGAGGATGCAGAGTAGAGGCTGGTAGAGGCTGACAGGCTGACCGCTGATGCTCTGGTTTGTTCATGATAATCATACTAATGTCTCAAAATTCATGTGGGAATGATTTATTAATGCCAGGTTTAGGGATTCCATTCCCGCTGCAGATCAATGGGTAGAGGAAGGATTAAGGGGTTTGATGGCAACTCGCACTAAAAACGTCTGTACCTACTCACAATACTGTAAAGGGCTTTGGATAAAAGCATCCACCAAATGGGAGCTATTATGTTAAAAGGTTGATAGTGACTGAATTAGCAAACAGCAGCCTGCTCTAATGCATTCTGCCCCGACATTTACATTTTACACTGTGGGCATTTAGCTGCTGCTCTTCATCCAGAGCCGCCGACAACGAGCCCAACAGCAGAATAAGCTTCAACTCCCAGATCACCCACTTTACAAGCAGCCGGTAGTAAGGAGTGCGCCGGCAATAAATGTAACAAATATTCATTTTGTCTCTAAATGTGGGAGAGAGAGAGAGAGAGAGAGAGAGAGAGAGAGAGAGAGAAATGAGAGTGAGGCAGAAAAGGTAGAAGAGGTTTGACACCGATCTTTGTTTTTCACCTCTGAGGCTTTCTTCAAATCTCTCTCTCTCTCTCTCTCTCTCTCTCTCTCTCTCTCTCTCTCTCGTTGTCTCTCTTGCTGTTTCCAGAGTTGATGATACTAATAAGGATCCGGCTCAGTCAGCAGCCACGGCTCTGGGAGGAACCGATGGCCGTCTGAACGACCATGTTTGGGTCCTGAAACACCGCGAACGACCGGCGATGTCGTTTTGGGAAATTGTCTCGATGTGATGACTTGTGGGACGAAATGGGAATGAATCGGCGTCGGGAGCGGGCGCTGACGCTGCAGCGGAATAAAAGCTGTTAATGTAATCAATCGATGGATAATGTGATAACTGAGCGGCTTCTGAAGGCTGATGAGGCTGCTGATAGCTGATATTTTGTGCCGATATCTTTGATTTTCTCTATTTTCATGCCAAAAATTACAAAATATTCAGTGTTTCAACTAATTCAGTGTTCCTCGTCAGGGTGGAAGAGCCTCTGAAGCAGCACCAGTGCATCATGGGAGACTAAAACTCTGCATTGAAACCCAAACTAATGAAATTATTTTGGTGTTAGCAGCTCTGTT